>NW_027526295.1:246723798-246767997 GCF_048455015.1 Haemaphysalis longicornis
CCTAGAGCGCGGACCCGGACATGGGTCGTATTAATAAACGTTTACTCTCTCTCTCTCTCTCTCTCTCTCTCTCTCTCTCTCTCTCTCTCTCTCTCTCTCTCTCTCTCTCTCTCTCTCTCTCTCTCTCTCTCTCTCTCTCTCTCTCTCTCTCCAACGGACAGAAAGTTACAGTCCTGTCGGTGTGCCTGCAAAGGGTGCTCTGCCTTGCGAAGACTTTGCTTGCGGGGAGTACAGCTTTAAGGAAGGTACGCACGAAAATACATCAGACAAAAAGGTAGGCGGTAAGAGTTAAGCGTATTTAAGGCAGAAATTGCAATTGCGTACTAGTGAAAAATTAGAGGCTAAGCTAAACGCGGCGTCGAAGAGAGGACAGACAAATCAGAACAAAAGCACGCTCACGCCGAATGTCTCGAAGAAGTGTTGACGGCCTTTTTTATTGTAGAAAGTGCTGTTCCATTATGCGTGGTTTTTCTAAAATGACCACCTGTTCACCTTTTTGGTACGCTAATAAGTTAAGTGTTTAGGGGCACGGAAAGTATCCACAGTTGCAGCTATCTCCGCTGAGTATCGAGCAAGGAAGACAATGCGAAGGCTTACAGAACAACATTTATTAAGGCAAAAGCCTTACATATGCCTCTTCAAATGCGAAAAGTGACCGTCGACACCGTCGCCGTCAACTCGAATGGTACCAAAAGTCACGTGACCTCAGCTGCGGGAACTGCCCAGCTCAGAACCGCGCAATGGGGCTCTGTCGCACTGCTCGGCTATCGAATTTCCTGCATGCAAGCAGTCTCTGCCGGATATTTCTCATCGTACAAGTCGATGCTTGTATCGCTTCAACCAAAACTTCGCCAGTGCGTATGCGCCAGTACGCATCGTCGTCCCCATCGCAATAATATTCGTCGTCATAATCATCATCGTAATCATCATAATGATCATCACCATCATCGTCGTCGTCGTCGTCATCACGGCCCTCGCTAACAGGCGATCCCGTGATTGGGTATGTGCCATATCGAAAGGCGCAACAGCCATCGAAGAAGAATATACCCACGCTGTCGCGATTTGTTTCGTCACGGCAAAACACGTCATTCAATATTAACACCTCCCGCTGAAAACATGAGTAAACGCACAGGCTATTTATTTATTTATTTATTTATTTATTTATTTATTTGTTTATTTATTTATTTATTTATTTATTTATTTATTTATTTATTTATTTATTTATCTATTTATTTATTTATTTATTTATTTATTTATTTATTTATTTATTTATTTATTTATTTATTTATTTATTTATTTATTTATTTATTTATTTATTTATTTTACAAGTTACTGCCAGCCTTCGGAGCGTCTTCCTTGGCAGCGGTGAGCGGCACGACACACAAATGACGTCAACTAAATGAACATGTAAACAAAAAAGAAATCCACCTGGTACTTGAGCTTGCCCAAGTTCTTTGAAGGCGAAAGCCTGACGCTTATCAAATACAGCTTTACTGCGATATCGTGTTTGCGTTTCTTTCTTCGCTTTCGTTTCTTCGCCTTTTGACACTCCGACAGAGTATGTATGTATATGTGTTTATTGATCATTAGAAAGAAAGGAAGGCCCACCGGCATGCGCAAAGTTTCTCGCCTAGGGGCGGACACCGGAACGCCATCTGGTGTAGAGGAGGGGAGATGGGGAGGAAAGAGTACATAGCAGTAGGGGTATAGGAGAGAAGGTTAACATGGTACATGTATACAACACGTAGGGAATGTTAACAAGGACCATATATAAAACACAAAGAGTAAAAAAAGGAGTTAAACAATTGTGAAAAGTATACCAATACAGAGAGAAACACTATACGTATAAATGAACGTGAATGTACAGAAGACAATGGTGTTGCATACATGAGAAAGGGACGCAACCACGCGCACTGACACCCGCACGCACGCACACACACATAAAAAGCTGCATCAGCAGCAGCACTACACTACAATTTGGGTGGTTTAGATGGCGTTGTAGTGGAGTGTACAGTGCAGCCCCGAGGCACCCAGGTATGCACTTGGTCCCGCTCCTTAGCACTGCCCGGGGGCCAAAGCAGTTCCTCAAGTGGCCGCACTCCTTGAAGCACGGCCAGCAGCTCCGCCGGCCCTGCCGCAAACTTGGGGCACTCCGACAGAGAGACAGGGCGCAATTCACGCGTCAGTTTTCTTACAGTCGGAGCTCTCCTCCACGTGCACCTGTTCCACTCCCGTACCGTCACGTGCACCTTTCACGAGGCACGCCTCACGCTAGTTTTTGTCCCATTCTGCCATGGTGCTGGTTATGGCTATGATTAGCACGCTTTCCTCTTTCTCTTGCGATAAAGGTTCGAATCCCATACGGACTCGAATGTGTGAACATCCAACCAATCATTGAGTCGTTCTTTATGAGCGACTGATAAAGCTTTCACCGTAACTTCGGATGTGACGTGCGATCAAAAATCTCTTCGAAACCAATGAAAAAACGTCTATTTCAGCTCGCTCGTCTAAAACAGCTGAGACGTCATTGACGGTTTCAAACTAGGTGTGCTGTATAACCTCCCCTGACAGCATGATGGCAAGTCTAAAGTGAGGTATTTTCTACTAATTACTAAGATAAGCGCTTAAAAATTATGCGCACAAGAATGTTTGTGCTAGTTCGTAATCACGCGGTTAGGCTGGTGCTATTAGTTTTTGGTGCTGGAACATTTTTAGAAAATTTCCAGTCTTGCGGAAGTTGAGACTGCGGAAGTGATTTATTGTATACAATAGTCCGATATTTTGAGCCCCGTTCGGGTAAAGAAAGACATTAGGTACATGATATTTTCCTGATGCTTTTTTAGAATAAATCTGCAGCGGTAACGATAATTTTTGAAAGAAGTTAGCACCGACGTTAACAGTGACATAAGCGTTAACCGCAAGGCAGGCTTCGGATTACTGCAGTCATAGCCATTTAGTGAGTGGTAATTAACTGCTAACACTCCCTAAAGAAAATATTTTATCCGCATACTGCAGTAAGTAACCACTACTCTAAGTTTGATACACATTTTAAAGATTATATGCTATATTCGCAATCTTCAGGCCACTTGCATTAGGAATCTTAAACAACTGTTAACAAGTCATATTGATTGCGCCCCAGTAAGCATTTTTGTTCGTGTATGGAGATTAAAAAAATGGAGGTGCCATTCAGACCTGCAGAAGTGGGTGGCCAGCGACGCTGTTGCGTGTGCCGAACCAAACACACGATAAAATCCCGTGGCACAAAGAAAGACGCGTTAGAATAGTTTCATTTCCTCTGAACCGCCACGAGAATTTCCTTGTGGCAAACGTCTTCAGCGTGGTTTGGACGTTCCGGGCTTGTTAATAATATGTCCCTTTATTTTAAAATGCCCACCACCACGTGGGTGACGGCGCGGGTTCATGAACGGAAGTCACAGCACGTCTCGCCACTCATCGACGGCTTTTGGTTTCCACAAGTGCGCCGGCCTTACGGAACACACGCAGCCAAATGTCTTGAAAACAAGCGGGGTTTTGTGTTTCGGGCGCTTAAGTTGTGTCCTTCCGGCCGGCCAGTGGGGAGGCGCCACTCGAGTGGCTGTGCCGAGGTCAACTTGTTTACTGAAGTTATCTTGTTTTGCTCTCTTTCTCTCCGGGGGCATGTGAGCGGTAGTGTCGCGTTCATTCTCTTCGCTTTCACCTCCTTTTTTGCTTCAACCTCCTTTCGGACCCGCAGACCTACGATAAACCCCAACTGACGAGAGGCTAACAGCTTCGCTGTAAAACTATGATCATGTAAGATAGAACCAATGATAATAAAGGAAAAAGAAAAACTCTGAAGGTATATGAGAGCACATTTCTACGATACATATATATTTCGACATCACAACGCTTGCATATAATAAAAAAAAAACGTGCAAACAGACAACAGCGCGTTTCGATGGCATCTCTGGGCAAGTGGAGGCTGTCAGCCACCGAGACGATATCTGTGACAGGTGCGCGATCCCCTGAGCCCGTGCGGGGGCGGACCGGAGCAGACGACGGGTGGGGGGTCTGACATATTGGCCCGGTCGATGAGTGCCCAGAAATGCCAAGGTTCGCACACGGGGGTCCGCGAAGGAGGAGGAGCTCAGGGGGGCGCTGGCCGCGTCGTGCACCATCGATCCGGAGGAGGACGCAGGCGTCGTCTCCTCGGGTCCGGCTCACGGCGGCGGCTGCGGGGCCCGGCTGGCTGGAAGGGGGCCTCCTGTAGTCGAGTGCCGGCCAGAGCATGCGGCCCACCCCGAGCGGGCCCCACCAGCATCCTCATCCGGCCGCCGCGACACGCGCCCAGCCCCGGCGGAGCAGCAGCGAGCGAGGATGCAGGACGCAGCAGCAGAGGCCCCCGGTGCATCGACGCGCCCCCGGCGCCGCAACAAAGCGCGGGCCAGCGACCGCGAGGGGATGCCGCGCGGAGCCTGCGACGCCGAAGACGATGAGGATGCGTGGTTGCGTGACGACGATGAGGCTACGACGCGACCGGGCCCGTCCTGTGACGTGTCGCGTGACGAAGGCGCGTCGGCGGCGGTCCATCCTGCTCCGGCGCTTCTCCATCGACCGGGGCTCGACGTGACGGGCGAGCGACGTCAGCGGCGCATGCGTTGCGCCGAGGAGCCGCCGGCGCTCGCCGCGTCGTCGTCGTCGTCTTCGGCCGAGCGCGGCGCGGGTCACGAGGTCGGAGGCGTCGCGGCGGCGGGACGCAGGGCCATGCCGAGCGGCCTCATGAAGCCGCTCGTGGTGCTGGCCTTCCCGGGCATGTACCTCGTCTACAAGATCACCGAGTTCAAGCGCCAGCAGCAGGAACACAACCGGCGGAAGGTCACCGAGCGGGAACTCGCGCACCTCAACCACAAGATCGTGAGTGAACGACGCGTTCTCTCTGTAGCTGTCAATCCCGCGCGTTCCTCGCTTGACGCAAAAGCCGCTCGCTCGTCGACGCTCGAGAGCAATGATTTGAGACCAGGCCTGACAGCCCCTACAATCACGACCGCCTTCGAGCCCTTATGTCTCACCCCACAGGTTAGCGTCGTAGATGCAAAACAACGTCGTTGTCTTACTGAGGGGAGCAAAACAACATCGTTTAAAGTACTTCGTGTCCTGCGTGGCTTGTACGCCGCAGTTTCAGTTCTGTCGGGAGAAAAAAAAAAGGCTCATTTTCAGCAAAATCAGTGGCTTTTGATTCGCGACAAAAGGCCACACTTTCTTAGCGTTAATGAACACGAATCAACGAAAGAGTTAACGGCTGAGCGAAGCATATTTTCAATCACGCCGAACGTGAAAAAACCCTGATGTGTTTGGTTGAGAACCGAGACGTCGTAACAGACGCGGAGCGAATTAACAACAAAGGTGTTTCAACTAGGCAACTGTTTGTGACGTTTAAACGTTTCTCGTCCTGGAAGGGTAAACAAGTGCCTCCGCAAGGGTTCACAGGAGCCGTGCGTTGCCAGGAGCGAGAGGGTAGATCAACGGACGTTTCGGGGGCCTTACCACAGATCGCAGGACGCCGAGTAAACAGACTGTCATAACACGGCGCGCCTCGCATGTAAACGTCAAGCTAAAGGTCAAAGATGGCACGCGAGCCATCGGGGGCGCTGGGGCCTAATACGATGTCCACCAAACGTCGTTTTGGTTAAGAATGGCTTCAGAACATGGAAACTGAAAAAAAAAGAAGAAAAGGAATATCCGGCGCAAGAGTGGAAGTTGCTTCCAAGTCGCTCGTTGACCTTGCGCGCCAGAACCAAAGCGCTGAAAGTGTTCTTCTTTTAAAGCCGAGATTGGCTTTCCCAGTTAGCCCGCCTAACTAAACTGGCTCTTTTAGTCTGGCCGGGTGGCAGGGTCTCGCCGCCGCAATGCCCGTGGTCCGTGGCGGCGCAGTGTGTCCGCCGCAGCACAGCAGCAGCCGCGGTGTGAGGGCGGGGGGAGAAGTCCTTGGGTCGAGGCCGGCCGCGAAGGCCATTCATTCCGCTCGGGCGTCCCACGGAGCGCGTCTTTCATCAGTACTCCTTTGTGGCCGCTGCCCTGATGGGCTGCGCAGAGGAAAGAGCTGGCCGTGATAGCGGGACGTCGCTCGACGAGACCGCTTTCTTCGCGATAAAGCGCCCCAACCAAACCACGCGGGGGCGAGGCCGCCGTGATTTGACGTTTGAGAGAGCAGGGCACGCACTGAGTTCCTTTTCTCGTCTCGTTATCCCGTGATGGCTGCGGCGTTCGCCGCGGGGTTTCAAGTCGGTAGGAGGAATGTAAACTTATGAGTTGTCTTTCGGGGCTTGTATTAAACGAGAGAGGGAGAGAGAGAAAAAAACACTAGAAATTTAAAGTAACATAAAGGCCATGGCCAAGTATCAGATGCCTGGAGAGCAAGGGAATAATTCGCTAGGGCTTGTTAAGTCTTTATTTATTTATTTATTTATTTTATTAACAGCCAAGCTGTTTAGCAAATCGTAATTTTTTCTCACAGCAGTTAAAAATACGAAGAAAATGGCGAGTTCTCGTGTCTGCGTGCCTCGAAACGACCGCCCAGCGTCCCCGGCGCATGTTTCTCAAGCAAATTAAGCATACCCACTTAGAGAGATTGGCCACAATCGGCAAAAAAAAAAAGAAACCACTAGCGTTCGCCGTAATCGTGGCAACACCTGCTCGGAACGAGGAAGACACGTCATAGCGTACGCCCCTCCAAGGTGATGTCCAATTGTTGTCACTTCCAACAAAATGAAGGAAGCTCATACTTACAGCAACAATGATGCAGTAAAGGTCGTTGCGGCAGCTAAGAAGAAGCAAATCGGCTGCAATCATGGACTTAAGCCGTCGTGATGGTCGTGATGGTTGCCTACAGCTTCGCCTACGCGTTACTGTGAGCTTCCTTCATTTTTTCATACGGTGCCCTGAATACTATTTATTTGTTTTTATTTACTTATTGTAGAACCCTAAATGCCCAGAGGGCGATAGAGAAAAGAGTGGTTTAGTTGCGAATACAAATTGCATGCTTTGAGAATAATTAGGTTCCACAAGAATGCGGGTTAAACGTAACAAAAATAAAGTTTCCAGTATTTATACAGTGCGTTAATTATACATACCCAAACAAAGAAGAAAATACAAAGCAGACAAACGAATAAATGAAATAAACGCACCCGCCCAAAAAAATCACCCTGAAAGACCAAAAGACCAATAGTACCGGGATTATTATCGGCATTACTACCGGGGCGGAAGCAATATCTAATGCAATAAATGTGAAGACACCGTACATCATATGTGCATCGTATTCAAAACGAACCATTTTGAACTGATTGCGAAAGCACGTTCCTCTCATGATTTTTTTCTTCTTTTTTTTTCCTTTTTATAGTTCGCTGTTTTGGGGAATTAACGGCAAATTATGCAAATGTGTGATCGAGTCCTGACTGGCCAATTTAAGGACTGTATTAGGTCGCATTGCCTAAGATTGAGCAACGGCTGGTGAATGAAATCACCAGTGGAATCGCCGGACGCCCGTCTGTTCAGAAAAAAATTGCCCTCAATCTATGCTGCGAGCGTGGCTGGACAGCGAAGCTTGCAAATGAGTGCAAGGTGAAAAACACGATTGACTGGGACGCAATCTAAACATTGAAGAAACCAAAAAAAGCGTTTGTTTGTAATTCGCAATTTAGCGTATTTCTGAAATATTTAGCCTAATGAAACTTGGAAGGGCTTCAGTGTTACCCTAGCAGATAAACATGGGGCCGTACGTATCCCGCTGGCTTTGTGATGCAGCTGCAATGACATAGGAGCGGGGGATTTATGATAGTAGTATTAAAAATGCGACTGATAGTTGTTCATCCTACCTGCTACTCACGGTTATGTAGCAGTTTAAACTTCGTGCAGATTGTTTCGAGGTAGTTCTGGTAAACCACAAGTTACAGCCATTTAGTGCAACCACGCTCCTCGCGTATAAGCTTACGTATACGTGGCAGACGGGAATCTTGTTTTGTTCACCGCATCCAGGAAAACTATTTAGGACAAGCAAACGGAGCTCAGCGTGAACAATACAGTCGTCTTAGCGACCAACTGCACTATGAATTTTTTCTCCCAAGATATCTGCATTAGATTCGCTAGAAAGTTGACTTTGCCGCAGTGCGTGTTCGGCTGACGGACACGAAAGAATTTCAGGTGACCGAAACATAGACAGCTTCGCTCTAAGAACAATGTATAGACGCTTCTGCGCCCCGGGCGGAAGCTTCTGTTCCGGTGAACACGCCGTTAGCTCTCAGGAAGTGGCTACCCGTGTCATCAAACGCAAAAAGTGACTGTCGTCACCCACACAAATAGAGGCGAATAGTCCGCCGCACTAAAGAGAAAATAAATAAAACGACACATCTGAGTTTGTGTGGGATTTGAGCGCTGGTTTAACATCGTACAGTGCTTAAAGGGACCCTGCAACACTTTTTTCAACTTTTTTTGAAATCCTAAATGCTTGCAGAACGCAGTCAACCAACGCACTCAGTACTAAGATTAGGTGGTCGCAAAGAACCTCAGCCAAAAATGACTGCTCTATGCTCATCAGATAACTTGTAAACTATCTCGAAGGAGTTTTCTTTCTTTCCCGGCCTTGACGTCCTTCGACGGCTCGAATTACGTCACTAAGGCCACGTAGCGGCTGTTGGCCGTATTTCCTTCAGTTGCGGCACTGAACGCTTTTCGATAGCAACTTAAAAAGAAAAGTCACAAAAACAAAGCAGAAATGGAAGTTGTATCTGTTGCAACGAGCAAATCACGCAGAGCCGCTCCGTACTGGCGATAACGATAGCTTTCGCAGTGGTTTCAGACGCGAAGAAAAAAGTGAAAGCGCTTATCGAAAGTGTTGCAGGGTCCCTTTAATATCGTACCCGAAAGATCAGCTTGTTTTCGACATTAATGCCTTGCACTTACAATCTCTAAGGGCACATCATCGTGTAGAGCTTCAGTGGATTCCTGCCTACTGCGGTATAAGTGGGAACGTCGAAGCGAACACCGCGGAATCGATCGAGCATAATCTGCGCGGGCCACTGTTACCAATACCATTCTCCGGACGAGATGCTTCTACTCTTGCGTCCAGGGTTGCCAGGAGTTTTCAGCGATCTACGTGGGCTGCTGCGCCGAAACTTTACGTGCCGCCTCACTTCATAGACCCGCATGAAAACTTAAAGATGCCTCACAGACTGTCTAAGCATGACGAAGGGGTTCTTCACCGCGTGCGGCTAAATGTCGCTTACACAAGTTATGAAACAGTCCGCTTCCCCCTTCTGCTTTCTTTGTGACGTGCGCGAGGACCTGCACCTCGTATTATATGTATTTGCGTGGTATAGAGCAGTCAGGACGTCCCTTTAGGTGTCCCTGGGCCAGCCGCTTTCAAGAGGACTAACGCTAAGTGACGTGTTAGGTCCTACCCGTAGTCTATCCCAAAACGAGCATCTCGAGCGACAAAAGCTCTATTGACTTTCCTGCGAAGTACAGGACTTGATCATACTATTTAGATAAGGCTTCATTAGTGAGCGCATCATCGTTACCATAGTCATCATCATCACTTCATCAATCTCATTTCTCCTCATACATCTGGCGTAGCGAGCTAGGTGCCTTTGCCAGGCTAACCTCACCAGCACCATTGAAGATTATTCTCTCTCACTGTAAGGATGTAAACAGTAAGAAAGCGTTTACTAATTCCCTCGCCGAACATACCCAAGGTTCAAATAATAAGTAAGACTGGTACAGAGCGCGTCTCATGTCTTCTCCCCCCCGCATACGTAAGTTGTTAAGATGTTTAGCCACTTGCGGCAGCCTAATTAAACTCTTAGCGTTCTTTTCTCCACTTTTATTGTGAAAAGGGCCTCCGTTTGGGGGGCCGAAACATCAATGAGAAGGAGGAGGATTAAGATTTATTTGTTTTTCGAGGGAAAAGGGAAGGGGAAAAGAGAGTGGGTGGTGCCTCAGTCTAGGACGCCTTCAGGCCCCGCAGTAGCCCGCGCCCGGCATATCAGTGATGTAGCCAGAAATATTTTTTTGGGGATCTTTAAAACCGCCATTAAAAACATAAGGAATAAAGCCTGCGGCCAAGCAATATCTTAATCATTTGTGCTTTCATCTTAGTCATTTTTATTTTAGTTTTCACCTTTCAACATATCGAAGCAGTGCGTAAATAGCATGGACGGAAAAAGACCGAAAGGAGGAGGGGGGAGACAGCGCTCAGAGAATTTTGGGGGTCCTTCCTGGCTACGCCTCTGCTCCTAATCCTCGAGCTTGGGGCTGGTCAGCCTATGCTCCCACTGCTCCAATTTCAATACACCGTTTCCTTCGCTTGTCGCTGGCGTCTCCGCTTTTTAGTTAGTGGCAGGTATGAGGGAACCACTGACTATTCATGAAAACATCGCCAAAGAGAAAGCTCCCTCCGGTCTTGCGTTCTAAAAATTGGTTCGCAGCATTCATGCGTATGTCTTAGTTCTCCCGCCACGTGCATTCACGCGGGAAAAATAACGTAACTTTTTCACAAACTCATCTTAAATAGCTTGAGTGTTTAGAAAGCAGGTCGCGCAATACTCCGAAATACCCGCGTCGCAAAAAACGCGCCAAGCTTTGCAGCCGCGTTACTCTGAGTAAATACTCGTCTTTCAGGTTGATCCATATCTCTCCGGATAAATATAGAAGGCGCAGACCCGGGCGAGTCAGCCCCGGCGCGCGAGCAAGTGAATCATGCTAGGCGTGACCACCTCTCGGAGGTCAGCACGGCTAATGCCGTATCCGCGGGGTATGACTGTTGTGGGCAGGCCCCCGCCTTCCTCCCCTCCCCTGCACTTCTGTACACGCAGTACGCGCAGGGCTGCTGTTCTGTTAATGAACCCCTGGCTTACCACGTGTTGACGCTGCCCCGTAATTGCGAACCGTTCCGGCCGGCAGCGTTTTGGCGCGCTTTTTTTTTTTTTTTTTTTGCGCACCAAACCCACCTCGGCTGACCGTAGAGGCTAATGCTTTCCGACATTGAGTACGGCACCGTTGTTTCGACTAAAGACGCAACACATTGGGCTGACTTTTTTTCAACGGTAGTAATTTGTCCCAATCGCCGCGCATGTACTTCAACGTAGATTACGTCTTATCGAAAAAGGAATTCGAGGGAGGTTTAGGATTAGTCCTTCTCATGAGATCAATCGTTGGTTAGTGCCTGTTTTGTCTTGCGTATTCCCACTACCATTACCACCACTTAATGTCGCTCCCAATAAGCCTAAGGAGCTAATGACACTTACAAGCCTTTTCCTCCTAAACGGCATAAAGCTTTTCACACGTCTCCTTTTCAGTACATACGACTGACCTGTAAATCTTCAAATACAAATGAACATATTCGTTGGGCATGCAGTCTATCTCCAACTGAAGGAAAGATTCTCATTGACACAATTCCCGTTAACTTATGACCAAAATCGTTGCATGGCCTTCTCCTTCTTCTTTACCGACCCAAAATTATCAAAAGAAGTCTGGATCAGTCGCCTGTCTTTTATTTCCTAACACACTATTTTTCCCCTGCTATTTCTTACTCATATCCAGCATAGCTTATCGCTATCCCTTTGGAGGTCATGCACATTGGCAAGCTGCTTTAAGTACTTTAATAAGTGTTTAAAAAGGTAATTAACCAGGCAAGTCAACTGGCATTGCAAAAAAAGGCAATGTCGCGATTATAAGTTCTCGTGTACTGAACAAAATTTCGAACAACTTTGTTTATCAACCAGCCAGATAAATAAACCCTCAGAAAAAAATTAGCAGGGTTTTCAGTACAGTTATTACAAATCGTAGTGAATGGGGGCTGAAACAGTTTGATTTCGTAGACGAGACTTGTTTGGTGGACTCAGCCAGTCAAAAATAGGCGCAACAAAGAAACAATCTTTTCTTGCACCATTCCTGCATGTATGTTTCGCGGTGTTCGAACTACATAGGAGGACCCAAATTGCCCATTATTAATACATGCGCCATGTTTCCCGCATGTTTTCTTGTCGTCCTAACATAGTAAATCAAACTCTCAGCTGAATGACAAATAGCACATTACGCAGCCGCTCATGTGCTTCATTAATATATACTGGAGAAAACTGCGATTAGAAAGAAAACACGGTTGTTCGATATATTTTTATGTCACTATTGGTACTTGCTTTTGTTCGCGCAGGACGGCTGGGTAGTATACGGTCAAATTTTTTCTTCCCGTTTGCCTGGCCCTTGAACGTAGAGCGTGCTTCACCTCGATCTTGGTATGCTTGCCAGAAGAACAGCTTTACAGGAAAAGACACTGGTACGAGCAGAAATCAGAACAGCGATTAAAAATAGCAACAATAAGATAAAAAAAAAACCGACGCAGAAAATGCTGTATCTCCTTTGTTATAAGCTCCCAATTTTGTATACAAAATACGTACTAGAGAACCTCGGCTACTTCTCTGGCGTCAATTTTTTTGGCGTCGATTTTAGAAACAGTTTTCAAGACTACCGTACACTGTTGTAAAACATTTTCCCTTAGCAAAGAGTACAAGTACGAGGTGGTTATGCACAAGAACTTTCGAAACTTCTAGCACTGCATGGTACCGCACATACTTGCCAAAATTGTTCGCGGGAAATAAACTTAAGGCGAAGTTTAGGCCAAACGTATTTACATAACCGAGAACACTGCTGTAGTTGACATAAGAATGCAGTTTGTATTGACTTTTTTTACGAAAACAAAGAAAAAAACAGGTTGAGAATAATGTAAGAATAGGCAAGATAAAAGCAAAACACACACAAAAAAAGTAACAGACGCCGGGTCACGCTGTTAGCCTGAGCGGTGCCAACTGCCTTCGGGTGGTTTTATCCACACGGATCTGGTCGACTACTACCCGCGGATTGCCCAGGCATCAACCCCCAAAACTCCCCCCGACCGCCGATTAATTGAGCAAAAAAAAAAATGGGGGAGTAGGGGTTGGGGAAGAAAGCGCCGTGCGTTAACGTTGCCGCTACCCGCAGGATCAGCGTTGCTGACGTGGCCCGGGATACGTGACCAGAACCGCTGCTGCTATACTCGGGTACAACTTGAGAACGGCAACAAAAGTTGCCGCTGTGCCTCATCACCACAGTCGGATGTTACTCCGCGCGGCGCATGTAGTGCGTTACTGGGAATATTTTGAGCATAACACAAGCCGTTTCCGTGATTTTTTGGACTTAGTATGCTTATAAGTTACTGCAGCGACGACAAACAAACTACGTGAGAAAAGGCAGACGATATCACGAGTTCATAGCAATCTCGTTTCAAACCGCGCGCGCTCGTTGACATCCGGGTGCGTCGCTTAGGCGGGGTGATACCGCACATGAGCTATTGCCGTTCTGAACTTGTTACCGAGTGTAGTAACACACCGTTAAGCGGTTTGGGTAACTACGGTCGTTACTTCGATTGAGTGTACTCTGCTTCTCCACGCGTCATCATACTCTCGGCTAAGGGATGCCCAAATGTAAGCGGAGCTCGTGAAAATCTACGCATGCTAGTCATACCGCACGTACTCATTTTGTCAAACGAGACTAACGATCACTCAAAGCAAGCGTCTCAACGTGATTAAACAATTATGTGTTTCTTATCACGCGAAGTACGCTTGGTAAGATCTATTCTAATTTTCGTTTTATCGAATACGTGATGATAAAAGTGCGGATGGCTTTTACGATTTGATTCACACACACACACACACTTTAAATTCAAACTTTTTAAAAACTGCAATGAGGGGGAGTCTAGAATCACGAAAGGGGCGGCACTACTCAAGCCGGATATATTCCCTGCACAATACTTGCGAACGAAGCCTAGGTTGGAGACGAAACCGTTATACTGATTAACGCTATTACAAAATTGACAGGAAAAAATGTAGCTGAAAATCCTGTACACACACACAAAAAAAATAGTTATAAAGATTTTGTTGCGTTGCACTAGTGCGGATGAATAAATATTGAAATTTCAAGAACAATGTGTTTCCGTGAGAGAACTGACGACGTGATAGGCCACGCGAAGTATCTTAAATTATCGCTTTCTTTTTTTTGCGTAATAAGAATGGTTTCTATCTACCGCGTTTTTCTTGGGTCAGGGTCACAGAGGGGCGATTTCTCTCGAGTCAATGATGTCTGGCGCTTTCGACGGGCCATGCGACTGGCAATCGAGAAGCCTCCAGTGCCTCGTTAAAGCTGTTTTCCCGCCAGAAGGGCGAAGCTGTGGCAGGTGCTCTTGACGGCGGCTAATTACGGTCTCACCGCACTCGCTTCGAATTTTTCACGCCGACAGACTAATAACCAAGTGCTCCAAGTTACTTAAAACCCCTCGTGCTTTCAAGGTCCTTAGGGCGTTGCCAGAAGCCAATAAGACTTTCAAATTGGGCCACACACGACAGCGCTAGCGTGGGGCGAGCCACCATTTCATCTCTGTCTGCTGAAAACAAGGTCGGGACTCTGCAGCCATGTCTACTTATGCGAGATCGCTTCTATATGCCTAGATTAGTTCACAACCATGATGCCTGGAAATCGGTGTTTCGCTACAGTTTTGTACACCAAAGCTCTATTGCGCTAGGTTGTGAGGAAAATTTAATTTAATTCAATTCAATTCAATACACTTTATTCACCAGATAGTACTGGTTGGTTGCCTCGGCTATAAGCTATGGGGACAGCTTGACGGCGGACCCGACAACCAGTACAAGGCAGCAAAGAACGACACATCAATCAATACTGCGTGTGCAATTGACAATTGGCATGTGTGTTATACATAGGAGAAATGTACAGCCGCTACAAGCATGTAAGCCATTGTAATGGCAAAAAGCGACACCAGAGGAGAAAAGAATAGCAATTGAAATACATAAGCAAAATACATAGCCATGCACAATTGCGTGCATGCGTGCGTCTATCGGTATGTGCGTCTACCGGGCAGCGTCGAAAAAGAATCGCACGCGCTCGTCACATGAGCTATATAGTATAAATGCTCTGTAGCTCTCATTCTAATGTAGGTATCACACTAAAACTGGCCGCTAGGACGACTCTGCCGTTACGCCGAGTTTCATTTATTTGTGATAATTAGTTAATTCATAGTGAAATTGTAAACGTCAAAGAACTCCCGCCTGCTGTCAATATGGCCGTCTACGGAGGCAGTACGGTTGCAGAAAACGGCTATATCACTCTTGTTTTATCGATGCTATTCGCCGCGAGATCGACATGTAGGTGGCGACAGCGTCGCGCTGCTAGTGTGGATGCTCCGCGGAGCGGAGTGGGAGAATGAAAACTTCGGGCGCGCTTCGTGGCTTTCTCGCGCCGTATGTGCGCACTAGAGGCGCAGACAAGAGTGGTATGCCGTAGTTAGGTTCCTAGGACTGAGCTTCGTCAGAAATAAAGTTACTCTCTCTCTCTCTCTCTCTCTCTCTCTCTCTCTCTCTCTCTCTCTCTCTCTCTCTCTCTCTCTCTCTCTCTCTCTCTCTCTCTCTCTCTCTCTCTCTCTCTCTCTCTCTCTCCTCAACGTTCAATGTATAGCCTTGAAGCGGCAATAAGTTGTCATTACTACGCAGCGGCGACCCATCGGGAACCTCGGAACGCGGCCGCAATAATGACAATGAACTTGTACGCCGTGGCTCGTAGCAAGCCCGATCTTTCCAGACTATGGCGTTGAGCCTTCAATAAAATCATAAATATACACAAATCAGGAAGCCTCGATCTCCGGAATTCAGTTTACTACAGCAGTTTCAATCGCTTTCACTGGTAGCATGACACATTCTTGCATTTGTGGGATTCCCTGAAATGGTAACACCACCTACCTGCCCCGACATTCTTTCTAAGAGCTTACGATATTTTTGTTTGTTCGAAAGGCAACATAAAATTACTGAATTTTGATCAGCGCAGAGATATAAATGCAACCGCTCTAACGGGTATTTTAAATGAAATTTTAGCGACTCTGAAGGAAGGTTTGATGAATAACGGTGTCGGATCACTTGTTTACGGTTTTCGCCGCAAGTGAACTTGCGAATTGAATTGTCAACGCACGCAGTACAGGCAACATGTCATGTTTTACCTAGACTTGCAAAGTAACAAGCAGGTTTACAGTGTGTCAACCAAGCTTCTGGGATTTCACAGTGTGCACAGATTTTCTGTTATGGATGCACTGTTGACCATTTGCGCTCCTTTTAATATCTAACAGGTGCCTACGACAGCGAGATATGTTTGTATTCGTGCGTAATGTCGCTTACGAACAATAAAGATGGCAAATGAAGTTGCCATGTTGCAGATGTAGTAAAACGTTTCCTTTTTATTTCTCGGTACGAAACGGCGGAACAGGTTCCCGGTAACTACTTTGTGTTGTAAACTGAACCTCGCTTTTGACCTGGCATTTAATTCTTGAGGATTGGCTAAAATAGGCCCGGATAAAAGCTTTTTGTGCATTTCGTTTCTTTCTATTATTTTTTTTTTTTGGTGGGGGGGGGGTTCTGCCAACGTTCCAAGCGCAGCGAGAAGAAAACACATGTAATGCGAAAAGCCAAACGTTGGTTATCAGTATTTCTTGCACTTGAAAGTACGCTCGGCGTCGTATTCCATAGCGACGAAAAAGCAGTACATCAACGATAAGACGCCGGTATTTTCAAAACTAATTAACCCAATTTTTGCCCTAGATTTTCCAGGAATTGTGGCTCGCCTTTTTCAGAATTGTATTGAAAGCGAGCATTGTGGTAAAAAAAAAAAATCCAGCGAGTGACGGCTCACACCCTCTACACATATGTGGGCAACAACTTGCATTATATTACACGATTTTTCCTCCTTCTTTAAACTTAGGTCCACATTAAGAGGTTAAGACATGAACATATTAGACATTTGGTTCTGCTGAGTGACATTTCTGGACAAGCTGATTCATGTTGGAATTTGAAAATGGGATATATGAAAATGACGCACAAAATGCCACAGGACAGACGCAAACTCACAATTGCTGAATTTTACTGAGACATCCCCCCGAAATACTCTTGCACATCCACAGAAACGTATTTTGAATAATTTGTAGAATTAGTAACACAGTATAAGGAGCGACCGCCCAAAAATGGTATTTATTTTCGAAAGGTACTGGAACAATTCGATCACACAGGCGCTTACGGGTGTAAAATACGTCTCCGGTATTGTATGGGTGATAGCGCACGGCTCGTGTGCAATGTAATTGTTTTTGTTTGTTTTTTCTTTCTATAAGGATACAGCGCAATTTTTCAAGGGTGTGGCAAATGTACGGATATGCCCAGGTCTTGTCGCTTCTCACCCGTTGCGTGTATCAAACTTTTATCCTCTAAATAACCACCACGCCACCTTCAAAAAGCACCCTTTGCCGTTTCCGAAACGGCAGGCGACTGCACTCATCAATAAGAAAAGTGCAATGTGTCGAAGCAATGTTTATAACACGTTTCACGCGTATAACAGGTTTCACCAGGGCGAAGATGTTTCGTGGAATTAAACCAGCGCATTTACCCGCAACTGCCACTGATTATTGTGCAGGTAAAGGAAATGCGCAAGAAGAGGTAACTATGCCATTGCTTACTGCCAAACGAGCAGACATATTGGTTGTTTTGTCGTGTGCAGCACGCGTCTTGCGCCGCACGCAACGTGAAAAAGCAGACGACGCGAGAGCGCCATCCACACTAGGAGCGGTTCGTCCCGCCGCCGCCAGGGGCCGACTGTGTTCGATCTCGGGGCGAATACCGAAACAAACAGTTATGCGAGAATTAATTTAGAATTAATTTTAAGGAAGTCATGTTTGTGTGTCATTATTCGCTCTACATACCCAGCTTTCTCGCTCAAAATTACAACCTCCCGGGAACCTAGAAAAACCACTTTAGGAAAATGATATTAGGCATAAAGCTAGAACTCAACGTGAAGATTAAAACGCTAAAAGAACATTTCAAGTTTCTGAATATTTTTTTGTGTAATTCGCTGTCTAATATAACTCCCCATGCATTTCTATGGGATAGTTCCCATGGCTGAGGAACCCAGTCGCGCAACGTGCGCGACTTGAAACTGTGCACAAAGCAAGTATTCACCCCAAATATTAGCTGTGCAAAAGAACTTTTCATTTCGCTAAAAAATGGCAGAGTAATCACTGCTGAAAGGACTGCCATGAGCGGGAAAGCTGCACATGTATAGTAGTAAGTCACCATACATAACTCAATATAGTGATCCACCACCACAGCTTCGCTGGTGTTTCATCTTCAAAGTAGAGTGGAAGGACTTGATAAGTGTGAGCTGTCTGAGGCGGGGTCGTTGTGTTCGCGATGTTTGGCACAGTTTATTTTCGTGGGATTGTTACATATGCAGAGAACGATCTTTAAAGAGTGCGCCAGTCAGATGGTTCTTACCACTCATGGTGATTGGCCAGGAAAAGTGTGCTTATCGAGAGAAACCACATTAGTTTTGGGAAAAAGTAAAATATGCCTGGTTTGTTAGGTTAGATTGTGACGAGGATGACGAAAATGGTGATGATGTTGATGAGGTTGATGCCGATGGTTGCGGAATAGGTGATGCATGACCAGGGTTATAATTGCGGGAAAGACATGCCCACGAAGTGGCATTGATGGGGGATAGGCGGAACATATAAGAAGTGGATAACTGCCTAAATCAAGTGTAGCTATTCAACAGTTTTAATAATATTTTAGTTAACCGATAATTTCCATCAATAATCACGCCAGCTGACGCTGACATTGGCCGGCCTCCTGTTCGGTCCCCCTTTATTTTCAGGGTGGGTAAGCTTTATTGACCGCAAGCATTGTTTAATTTGCGCTTCAATTAAGAAAGATGAGGAAGCATGCGTGCTCCAGAAAATGAAAACAAAAACACCAAACAAACCCCAAACAGAGCGCGCAACGTTTCAAATCTTGTTCTCAGTTTTCGTGAGGTTTATGTCACCCAGCCAGGCAGCTCGCTGACGAAAATATTCACGTTTAATTAAGGAGTGTGTTTATGCGTCATGCGGAGGGTTTATTCCTGCGTTGCTGTATTGGCGCTGGCTGCCACTGGTGTACACGCAAAGCACGCGGGTAAGGGGGGGAGGGAAGGAGGGTATGCAAGTCCACTAACTCAGGGTATCATTGTATCCCGACGTTTCTTGCTCTGAATTTTGACTTAACTTCTTGCTAACGTTTTGTTTCTTTCATTTTTTTTGCTTCGTTTTTGTCATCTCCTCTCACGTCCTTCCTTTCCCTTTCTTGGGTCCCCGACACAAAATTCAGTGTACGCCACTGCTGGCTACATAAAGGCTCACGACGGGTTCTACCGACACCGACAGAATTCGGAGGAAGTCTTTCTTTGTCTTCATTCTGGGTCCCTTATGATAATGGGAGCATTGACGTTAAAAAGAAATACGTTTAGGAAGATGAGTTTTACGGAGCCGGAACAGAACGTACTTAGGCAATCGCTTGTCGTGTGCAAAGTGGTCAGTGTACGGTTGCTCGGGCTTCTTATCGAGGAGTCCGTGCTTGCCAGCCCCGTGTATGGTTCGACGCCAGGGCAGACATTGTACCGTGCAGCCACTTTTGGGAATTTGTCCTAATTGAGAGCTCCAAAGCGACGCGGGCTCGGGGGGCCTGCATGCCCGGCCGAGCAGGTGAAGTTTTGGGCGCTTGAGGCGGAGCAACAGAGCCCCGCCAGCGACGAGGCGTGGGTGGCGTGACGGCGCGGGGTCGTGGCGTGTCAGTGCACCATCGGCCACGTTCCTCCGAGACGCCAGTGTCAGGCCCGGCCGCGGTCACGACACGGGGCCCGGAAAACAGGGACGACGACACGCCTGTAAGGTGACGCGACATGTCGTCCACGGCGGGGAAGTGATTTCTCGCCAGAGTCGCTCGGCGCCGAGGCGCGCGGGTAGAACAGAACGGCGACGTCAGGGCGGCCGCCGCCGGCCCGTCACCGCCGCCTGTCCTGCCTTCTTCCGTCGTCTCCGCAGCTGTCACTGCTTCTCTTGTTTTTCTTGACTCTTAAGGAAGCCTTTCTTGCTTTCTTTTCTCCCGGTTTGGGAAAGCTTGGAGACTGTCATTGGATTGGACATCATCAGGAAAAATATTAATAATGAGAAAGCTTTGTGCAAGTGTGAGCGCGTGTGTGCGTTCGCCTATCAGTGAAAAGAGAGAGATAAATTGAGAAAAGTGAGCGAAAGGTCATTTTAGAAATAAAAACACTTATAGAATAAACGAATAATGTCAGTTAGTCATCGGCGTCTCTTAGTGAAACTAAAGAAATTTCGCATTTTTTACTCGATCGAAAGAAGTTGAGGGCCGGCGTGTGGACAAGCCAGCTTCACGACCCACGATCTTAAAAACCTTCGTGCACAAATACGAAAAACTTTGCAAATACATATTAATGTTCACAACAACCTAGTTTGCCTATTTTAGAGATTAGTCACTTCTGTACTGAAATAAAAAAAATGTTTGCTTGCTTGGTAGTTAGCGCCATCTAGTGGAAACTGAATAAACCAAAACGTGTTTCTTGTTTATTTTTAGTTCCTTAGATAAGTCATGCATTTCTAAATGAAGCAAACAGACCGCTAGGAACATTTTTATGGATTTGTAAAACTTTTCCTGTCGGTACTCGATGCTTTTTAAGCCCGTTGATCCTGACGTAGGAAGTCCCACTGGAATGGGATCAGGTGAGTCCCCTTAATGGGAGAATCCTGAACGCTGGTCGTAGGGATGGTTATTCAGGGACTTTAAGGTGGGACTTACCAACGAAACAAATGTTACCGTAGTGAAATTTTGATAAAGATAGCAAAGTAGACAGTTACTCTAAGTTTGTTTCGTAGGGGTCGATACCTCCGCACGCAAAAAAGGGAATGGAAGAAAACGGGTATTGTTTCGATAGCGACGCATCCCCCTCCTCGCCTCCTGTCTTTCTTCCGGAGTTTCCTTCTTTATGTTGTGTAATACTTGCTTGAAAAGTATCATGTTTACATGTGTCGATAGAGAAAACGGAAAACGACGAACATTTTCTCTTTTCAAGTAAGAGTATACACCAGCCTGAGAGCTCATTACAGTGCTATTTCTCTCAAGAAGCTTCCGGGCAGTTAGCCGCTTCCGTAAAAAAGAGCGCCCATTGCAGAAAGGAAGTGCTCCTGGGATCGGCGTTCCTTATTTGGCGTTCAGTTCCAACAGTGACGCAAGGCACGTTTTTACCTCACGTGTAGGTTAAAAAAACAAGAACATTAAACAGTAAACTTGAGCAGCGTTTTTAATCTCTCTCTTTCTCTCAGTTCCGCTCTATTTTTTTACTTTCTCTTCGCAGTCATTATGTACGACAGGAAAAGGCCGCCACCACGTTTCTGATATAGAGGCCGAGTTTCCGATACGTTTCAGCACGTTAAAGATTGATTAATACTAATTTGAAGCACTCCGGTACGCCAAAATCCTAGCCCAGGTGTAACTTCGGCAGGTACAACTCCAAAACAGTTTTTTTACAACAGAGAAAGCACTGTGACCTTGGTTCGGATCACTTTAACAAAATGACGTCACCCTGTATTGCTTGCCTATGTCACAGCTATTCATAACTGTGCCGCATCACGCAAGAATCATTGAGAATTGCATGTGCGCATGCATATTTTTTCTCCAACAACGTGGCTATATCTTTGTTCGTGACACATTTGGTGAATAAGCGCGAAGAAGACGACACCTAGAAAACACGCAGGACGGCGCGCTGCTAGCAACTGGTATTTTATTGGGAAACAGCAGACATTTATAGTGCGAAAAGAACGCCAACTCATCGGTGATATCGCACGCGTACAAGCAAAGAAACTCAGAAAAAACAAAAACAAATTAAAAACGGAACGAGGTACGCAGCATACTACTCGTGCGTTTCCAGAAATTCCAATTCAGCCTTCTCCAGAATCAGCGAAGCTTGACTAACGTACATCGACCCCTCCCGGCTGATATGGTGCGCTTCGATTATCTCTCTGGGTTCTTCCCTTATGTCTGTACATCACTGTCGCTTTTTAAAAGAAAGGCCTGCACCCGCATTTTTCGCACTTCTTACATTGCACTGCCAAGTGCGTGTAAGGCCTGTTCTTCAAAGAACTGTTGTGCTCGCGTAGTCGGATGTTAAGGCACAGAGCTGACTGCCCGGTGTAGGCCTTCCCTCAAGCAAACGGAACACGATAGACCACTATGTGCTCGCAAGGCACGTACTGCATCCCATACTGCGCATGTGCCTACTGCGCAAGGCACGTACTGCGACTACGTGAGCGCAACAGCTCTTTGAAGGGCAGGCCTTAATTACGCGCACTTGGCAGTGCATTGTAAGGAGTACGAAAAAGATGCGTGCAGGCTTCCCTTTGAAAAGACGACAGTCATGTAGACATAAGGGAAGAGCCTGAAGAGAGATAATTGAAGCGCACCATATCAGCCGGGATGTGCGTTAGTCAACCTTCGCTGATTCCGCAGAATGCTGAATTGGAATTTTTGGAACGTATACTAAACGTGTAGTATGCTGCGTACCCCGTTCTGTTTTTAATTTGTTTTTTTTTTCTGAGTGTTTTTGTTTTTTTTTTTGAACGCGTGCGATACCATCGATGAGTTGGCGTTCTTTTCGCACTATAAATGTCTGCTTTTTCCTAATAAAATACTAGTTGCTAGTAGCGCGCCGTCCTGCGTGTTTTCTACGCGTCGTCTTTTTCGCGCTTATTCCCACAATGTATCACCAACTCGCCCAACTTTCATTTGTGGTAAATTGTTGTTCGGAGAACCATTTCAGGAAGGCGTAGGTTATTTGCTCCTCCGAAGGCCCACTCGTTTCCGTCCTTTGCCCCGAGCCCACAGTGGAGGAAATCGCAGGGGCGAACTTCTCCGCTCTGCACGATCGACCCCGGCCGAAACGGGCGTCACGGTTTCGCGTGGTGAGCGACGACAGGCTTGGGACCTTGGGGATCCCGAGGGAGCTCCACCCGGCGTCCCGGGAGCCCCGCATTGATCCCGACATTTATTTGAACCCATTAGGGAGTATAATACGCGCTGCTGGAAGGTGAAGCCCCGCAGGGCTCGTTAACCTCGTTCCGGCCTCACCCCCCACCGAGAGAAGCCTCATACCTGCCGAGTGTCCCCCTCCCCACCTTGCGCTTGGCTTCTTATTTGCAATCGAGTCGCTTCCGACGAGCGCAGCGATTATGATCGTGCACTACGATAGAGACACGAGTCGAGATCTTCAGCGTTTATTGAGACGCCAGGAGACCGGTGAGGAAGTTTACTTTTCTCAATAAAGAAAAACATTATTTGTCAACAGGGCATACACATAGCTAACATAAGGTGATGTAAGTGACCCCTCTTCTCGTTATAATTGCGGCAGCAGCTGCTTTTGCAGCCCCTGCTATAAAAAGCCAAACCGTCGCACACCGACCATCCTGGGTGTTGCCTAGCAACGCGTTTTCTTGCTCGCGCGGCATTTCTTTACTCTATGACCTGCATTGCAGGCTTCACACCCCGACAGAGCGACATCGCTCAACAAGGCTCCTTCTTGGCGGCCGCCCGCCGACACATGTTGATCAAAATGGCGCACACATTTAAGATTGATTGATTGATTGATTGATCTGCTGGAACTATGACCGCAAGCTTGAGCGAAAAAAGGCATCGAAATATAACTGTATGGCCTTTTGCTATATAACCTAAAGTGTTTCAGCGTTCCTGATCTGTTCCGGTACGCACAGTTTCTCCGGCAATAATAGACAAGACTGTGCAATAACGCATCGCCAGAAGCGAGGGAAGGGCAGGGAGGATAGTCGCGGACTTCCACAAAAGCATCGTTTAAACGGCGCTTCCGTCAATGCGTTCTTCGCCGAAGTACCGTGTGATGTGTACGAAACGTTACCAAAGGTAAAACCTGTCTTGAACACTGCAAATGTTAAGAAATAGCAGTGAAAACAGCCAACCACGAGCCTTGGGAGCTCAAAGCACAGCTTGAAAGCCCGAATGGTGTGCTTTGGCGGTTTCAAGATTAGCGATTCTCGCGCTATCGCACAAAATTACATGCCTGACTTTTAGGCCATGCTAGACCAGCTATTTGTAAGTATAAAATCCCGCCGCGACGGCATAGTAAAAAGTTTATTGCCCATGCATATTTAAATTTGGGGATACAAATTGTGGACCGTACAACGAGTGTCCATGAATTATGCATCATGCACAAAGAGAGGGACTCGGAGCTATACGAAAGGGAACTACAACGAACACCCCACTAAGTACAAGATTGTCCCGCAGATAGTTTGTCGCATATACCGGTTTCAAGGTCATAGTGCTTTGACGAGAAAAACTTGAAAACCGCTGGCCATACTTCCCGGTTATTTCCCTTGCTCCCAATAATGCATGAGGCAGCTGCCGGGAAACCGCCCAGTCGACAGCTTCTTCATAGTGGACGTTGCCTGGCGGTTGTGTTTATTACGCCGAAGGAGACTACGCAAAACGATGTGCAAATGAAGGGAAAGAAATTCTGACCACAAATTTTGATTTATAAGCTAGGAAAGAAAACGAACCCTGCCTGGGAAGGCTATGAAACGCCTAATCTTAGTTTTCTGTATTGCCATTTTGTGCCCTCTAGAACGAAGAAAAGGCAAGGAGACGAGGACAGAGAGTGAAAGGCGAAATTAATCGTACCATCTCCTTTAAAAGAAGAGGGCCACTGTCCAAACACTCCTCTCCTCCCCCCCCCCTCCCCCGAAA
The DNA here is from genome assembly GCF_048455015.1 of Haemaphysalis longicornis. Lineage (NCBI taxonomy): Eukaryota > Metazoa > Arthropoda > Arachnida > Ixodida > Ixodidae > Haemaphysalis > Haemaphysalis longicornis. The sequence goes on from NW_027526295.1 coordinate 246,748,503, forward strand.
AAAACAGTTCTTTACATGGACACACTGCAGGCTCACGTTGCCGACAGAACAATGCTTACTGTTACACGTTTTAGCGAATTGTGCACGTCATCTTGCCGACAATTTCACTATACGGAAGAAACATGCAAGTTGCTACCAGGCGCAAAGCGAAACGGCCACGTGTGCACGAAATCTGATGAGACCGAGGCCTGCAATCAAACTGCTATCTTCCGCGTGAGTAGGTCGCCCCGAAACAGTCTCACACGACTTGCACATTAGAATGAACGCCTTCGCGAATGACATGCGCATCTGAAACCGTCGAAGGGAATATGGGGCACTGTGAGCGGCGCGCCAATTGGCCCACGGCACCAGCAGACGACATTTCGCCCCTGAGGACGACATTGCGCCGGGAGTTCGACATGCCGCCCCTGCGCCCGCATGGTTGTCGCTAGAGATCAGTAATCAAAATTGACGGAGATCCTAGTGGATCCTGCTGCACTGGGATCTCCGTGCAATCGGAGATCCCAGTGCAGAAGGATCTCTGCCTTGTCGCCTTGTGCAGAGGGAAATGGGGGAGGAGGGGGGGGGGGTGCAAGAATTGCGCACTCACGCTAACTACGACTGACTCTACACAAACGTTTATGTAGGGTTTTAGGGAAGTGGCTGCTATGTGACGGCGGAACACAAAAAGATCTTATCGACTGCTATGTAATGTATTTTCACTGTGGCACTAGCATAACTAGATCTTATTCCTCCAACACCTCTCTGCTACACACTACCGGCCAGATATACTTCTTTCAGAATTCATTCATTCATTCATTCATTCATTCGTCTCCGAAAGCAATACCACGCTGAATGTACGGCACTATATCTGATTTTTTTTGGGGGGGAGAGGGTGGGCTGAGGGGAAGGGGAAAGGGGAGCTACATATGCAGCCCCTATTCAAGACTGCCGCCTCTGCCCTATAAGCCGAGGCATGGTAACATTGTAAAAGGGGAAGAAATTATGACCTTCGCTTCGCAAGTAAATAACCGAGAAAGATAGCTACGACAACGACGGATGCATAAGGGCGGCGGGTTTTACGCCGAGAGGCGAAAAGGCAAGGCCGGGCCGATATCGAAGTGCTTGGAAATCGATGCACGGTGGTCGCCTCCTGCCGTCGCGCGACGACGTGCGCCCGGCACTAACGGCGGCGGCCGGCTGCCGTCGAGGGCCGCTTTATTGCCGCTGCCCGAGATAGGGCGACCGAAATGAGCGATGCGGCGGTTGTAATCATGTAAGAGCGGCCCGCTATCTGGCCCAATCAGCCGCCGATCGACGGCCGAGCGGGAACGTGCGCCCGCCTCGCGCGGCAGCCATCGAGCGCGTTCGATTCGGGGCACGCTCCGTGGCGATGCGCTGTTCTCCGCCGCAAGGACCCACTTTGCCGGCGTGCCGATCCGGAGTGCGCCGGTCGCGGGGATGGTGGATTCTGTTCAGAGTGCGAATGATGCGGAGATTCCAATGCTCTCTCTGACTTTTGCGTGCAGCGAGCGAGTGGATCAAGCAAAACTACCTTTTGCTTGTTTTTGAAAGACCTAAGCTCTTCATTTTTTCCATTTGAAATCGGGAGGTTACACAATGCTGCCTGTCTGCTGAGTGTTTCCTCACCTTATACTGATGAGTTTATTCTTCACAATCCTAGTCCCTGTTGTGCTAGCCCGTATTGTGACCACTAGTACTACAGCCCAGCCCGATTATAACGAACACACCGGGAAACGGAAATAAGTTCGTTATATCTGTTGTTCGCTATATGTGAACATACATTATATGCGTACAAATGGTAATGGTACAGGAAGAATTGTTCTTTATAGCCGGTATTTTGTTAAAACAGGGTTCACTATAAGTACATTCTACTGTACTTCAATAAACATCGCTCGCGCAATAAATCAATCAATCAATCAATCAATCAATCAATCAATCAATCAATCAATCAATCAATCAATCAATCAATCAATTGCTTATTACGTGCCCAGGAGCAGCCGAGGGGCCTGTCTGGTGCACAAATAAAGAAATTGCTGCTCGTATTTAATGGCGAAAGCTTTATCATACAAAACTGCGGTGACTGCAGAAAATCGAAAATATTACTGAACCTGCAGGACTCGCCTTGTGTGTTGCTATGGTGCTTTTGAGAGGAAGCCGCTACTACGTTTACTGTCTGATTGATTGATGGGTTTAACACGCCTACGCAACGCAGGCGATGAGGCGCGCCGTAGTGGAGGGCTCCGGATTAATTTCGACCACCTGGGGATCTTTAACGTGCGCCGAAATCTCGTACGCAGGGGCGTTTTTGCTTTTCGCCTCCATCAGAAAAGCGGCCGCCGCGGCCTGGAATCGAACCCGCGACCTCGTGCACAGCAGCGCAACGCCTTAGCTACTGAGCCACCACTGCGGTCACTACGTTTACTGTCATCAGTTGGTTCTCTTTGCACCAGTTACCAAACGCGCCAATGTGTCCTGGCAAGTGCGCACAATTGCTAAGACGCATGGGAGTCGGCTGGAGTATGCAAAAGGGACACTTCTCCCCCCTCCCCTAAGCCATACCAGAACAATATCCTGGTTCCTCACCCTCTCCCTCTTTCCCCTCAATGCAATGGGTTTGCTCCCGTCAAGACAAAAGCCTGCCGACGCCCATGCTAAGACGCGAAGCTTTTTTCAAAAGCTTAATGTCGTCAGAATAAAGCAGAAAAGAAGAATGCATTGTGGTGACACAAATCACATTAACAAATAAATAAAACAAAAGAGGGCCTAGAATAGACCCCTGCGGCACGCCACTTGAGGCACACAAACGAGACAGGACGCAATGGAAGGAAGACACAGGACTAGCGCTGAACATCAACTGTATAAATTTTACCGCGCACAAAAAGGTATACAGAGACAGCAGATGCGCGAACATGGGCGAAATAACCAGGAAAATGTTTCGCGACGATGTAGGTGGTTCTCTTTTTACGCAATTGGCAAGTGAGCTTCGGGATAATCTATTTATTGTTTTGTCAACGCCATAGATGGCGTGCTAACACAGTTGTCACCTGCATTTAAAATACACCACGCTTCAAACAATTTACGGCTGGCTTGATCTTTAAAACAGCGCGAAACTTGAGTTTTTTTTTTTTTTTTCGTGAGGAACGCACAGGCAGCGGCGGCATGGTCAGCTAAATGACTCCCCGCCGGGAGCGCTTGAACAATAGCATTTTGCAGGTTGGATTCCCGGCCGTGGCGGCCGCTTTTCTGGTGGAGGCGAAAAGCAAGAACGCCCGTGTGCTCGAAATTTCGGCGCACGTAAAAGATCCCCAGGTGGTCAAAATTAATCCGGAGCCCTCCACTACGGCGCGCCTCGTCGCCCGTGAAGCTTCGGCGCATTAAACCTTATAATCAATCACCGTACAGCTAGCTGTTCAAGCGCTCGCGGTGGGGGGCCATTTAGCTGACCACGGCCACCGCTGCCTGCAGGTGTGTTCCGCACTGCGTTCCACTTTTCGAAAAAAAAAAAAAAAGAACGTAAGTTCCGCGCTGTTTTAAAGACCAGGCCAGCCGTGAATTGTTTGAAGCGGGGTGTATTGTAAATGCAAGTGACAATTGTGTTAGCACGGCGTCTATAGCGTTGTCAAAACAATAAATAGATAATCTCAATGCGCACTTGCCACGTGCGTAAAAAGAGAACCACCTGACTTCGTCGCGAAACATTTTCCTGATTATTTCGCTCATGTTCGCGCGTCTGCTGTCTCTGTATACCTTTTCGTGTGTGGTAAAATTTATTCAGTTGATGTCCAGCGCTAGTCCTGCGTCCTCCTTTCTTTGCGTTCTGTCTCTAGCTGCGCTGTTTTTACCATGTTTCATTGCTCCAACCATCCAGCCTACATTCAAGCATCGACAGAAACGATACGGTTGCTGGTCGTTAACGTTAACATAGCATCAGGGAACCATTTCGTAATTGGCAAATTGTGGCTAACGACATCAAAAGCGTTGTTCACGTCAATGTAGACAGTATCAAGCTGCCTCCAACAACGAACCGCTTCGGACGCTCCTTTCATCCAAGAAACAAGATTGCGTAATAGTGAATGGCTATGGATTACTTAAGAATAGCGAGCTGGAGATGTTTACATTTTTCCAAAGATTAATTTTAATGTTTATTATGGTTAAAGCCACAAATCCTGGAGGTGGAATCGATATACCGCAGAAGCGAGGCATCATAGTGCAACCCCGGGCATACTTAGGTCACGCCTTGTAAAACTGCCGTTATTGAAGCTTACTGCCGCCGCGCAGAAAGACGCAGTCACTCGTGAGGTCGCACGAGTCACTCCCCGGTTTGGCCAAACAAAAATGAGCCAGCAGCTGCAATTTAGTCGTAACGCGAGCTGCGGCTTGCTAGCTATACTGATAAAACGGGTCGTCTTGGAGCACGTATACTGCCTCCCCGAGGCGCGATGCAACCGCGCTCATCTGCTAGCAGACGAAAATTTTATAGCTTTGCTGTGCAGTCAGTGACGCTCCTGGGTCAGGCATACTGCGGCTAATAACCGCTGCGGCGATGCTGGACCAGAGATGGCAGTCTGCGGTTATATGACCCGGCGGCAAATGAAACTGTCTAGATCTTGCTTGTGTAGAAGCCGGCGAGCCCTGATCCTTACGCGCGCCTTGATTCTCTCTCTCTTTCTGTCTCTCTCGCCCTCTCTCTCACTCTCTGAGTTGCGTTTTCTTCCTGCTTTTCTTTTTTTGCTTTCCTTTTGTTATATTTTCTCCCCTTTCTTTCTCTTTCCGTCCATTTCTTGCTTCCCTTCGTTCCTTTGGTGCCTACCTCCGCGGTTTTTACGGGAAATTCGTAAAGCCTGTTTCGTGAAACCAGTCTCATAATCATTATTGGGCGAGTTTCCATTACCCTGTGGGTACAGTCCCGCCATTTCCTGTACGTACTTTCTTCTTCTTCTTCATATTCTTATTATTATTATTATTATTATTATTATTATCCAGTTGTTTACTTTTCTTTCCTTGGGATTATTAATTAACATTTTTTTTTCAGACTACTTTCATGTGCTTCGCTAGGAGAAATCTTACTTGTACAGCTCTCGATCTCTGCTTATCTTTTTCTGTTGTGGTGGTTATATAAGTCTTTTTTAATTTTGTCTTTGCAATTTCTTGTCCTCATGTGCGTTTTTAACCTGGTTCTGTTTTGTAATTGTATCCATACGTGTACCAGCACTAAGGCGTCATGGCTGTTCCTGGGCGCGATAAATTGATTTGATTGATTGATTGGGGGGTTTAACGCGCCGACGCAACGCAGGCGATGAGGCGCGCCGTAGTGGAGGGCTCCGGATTAATTTTGACCGCCTGGGGATCTTTAACGTGCGCCGAAATCTCGTGCACACGGGTGTTTTTGCTTTTCGCCTCCATCAGAAAAGCAGCCGCCGCGGCCGGGAATCGAACCCGCGACTTCGTGCTCAGCAGCGCAACGCCTTAGCCACTGAGCCACCGCGGCGGGTGGGCGCGATAAATAAACACCATTGATTGATTGATTGATTGATTGATTGATTGATTGATTGATTGATTGATTGATTGATTGATTGATTGATTGATTGATTGATTGATTGATTGAATGATTGATTGATTGTGAGTAACTGCTAAAATAATCCTTCGTAGCCTAGGTGTAGAATTGCGGATTTTGTCGCGAACGGCCTGGGTCGAGCTTTAGCAGTGCCGAAGTTTTTGCAAGACCTGGGATTTTTTGTTTTTACTGTAAATAGTTCTGTTAGCACCATTCTACGCCTTCTTTCCACAAATAAGAATTGTTTAGAATCTTTTACGTCGGTTTCTATGCAGAGAGCGGTATTATCAACACGTTTAATTAACGTTCTGCATCGCCCCGGATGCACCTAACTTGTACCTATCTGGGAACAAAATATTGCCATTCGTAGAGCCTCATTTGAGAAGTACCCCGCATTTTCCAGTATATAACTGGAATATACGGGGTGTCCCAGCTATCATGCACCAAGTTTTAAAAAAAGAGTAATGGCGTAACTCGAAGAAAACCTATTGCATAATGTTTGCGGTACTGTGAAGAAGCGGTGACTAATTTTTTCGTTAATGAGACTTAACTAATTATTTCTAATTAATTATCTAACTCGATAATTACTGTCCTAATCACTGAAGTGTCAATGAGGCATTTGTAGGTATCGACGAGGGGCATCTAACTGCGGTATTTTCAGCGACGAACTAATTGTGTACTCATTTATTCTGACTGATAAAGAAAACCCGCGAAATATGAAAAATACCACGTGACGGCGCATCCGCGCGCATTGTAAAGCAGCGTCCCCAAATAAGCTGATTGAAAGCAACTGCTTCCGGTGTTACCCACCCGAAGAGACAGCGCATCACCTTGATAAGGCGCGTGTGCAGATAAGGCACAAACTCGGTGGCGATTTCTTCTTTCTTTCTTTTGTTTATTTCATTCTGGCTAACTCAGTGGCAGCCTGTTTGAGGGCGTTGCTTTACGATGCGCGCGGACGCGCCGTCACGTGGTATTTTTCATATTTCGCGGGTTTTCTTTATCAGTCAGAATAAACGTGTACGCAATTAGTTCGTCGCTGAAAATACCGCAGTTAGATGCCCCTCGTGGGTACCTACAAGTGCCTCATTGACACTTTAGTGATTAGGGCAGTACTTCGCGAGTTAGATAATTAATTACAATTAATTAATTAAGTCTCATTAACGAAAAAAAATGCTGTTCGCTTCTCCACAGTACTGCAAACATTATCCATTAGGTTTTCTTCGAGTTACCCCATTACTCTTTTTTAAAATCTTGGTGCATGATAGCTGGGACACCCTGTATTTGACGTCGACTGTAGCGTAGCAAGCAGATACACGGCCGTTTTTCTTTTTTTTTTGGGGGGGAGGGGGGGGGGGGGGGACCACGATGGCTCAACGCGTATAAGCACCTTGCTTATTCCTGCTTGGCTTTAAGACATTTTCGAAGAAGAGAGTATGAACAAGGAAGTTCGGAAGAACCTCGCAAGCAGATTTACACGATCGTCGTACGTCGCAAGGGACCTATGGAGACCTGCGCGACGCTTGACTGCCAAATTTGCTATCGAAGGACCTCGCGAAGCCTTTCAGCGATTACTGATTTTGCATTCTGGACCGAGTTCTGGGTTTTTCGAAGGAGACACACCCATTACGTGCCCACGAAAGCACGCCCACGAAAGCACTCTCGCATACAAAATGCCATGCGTGTCAAACGCGCTTTAGAATTGCGAAAAATAAAGTATAGAATTTGTAAGGTTTGATCCATCATTGTCCCCAAGGTCGATTAAAAGAGGTGTGGAAAGTAAAGGTTCTAATATGTTAGAACGTCACCAGCCTAGACGAATGCCCCCAAGAGGCATCCCCCCCCCCCCCAACGCAGCTAGCGTTGGGAGGAAATACCAAAACTACAAAAAATGCGGTTGTGAAAATAAAATCTTAATTGTTACGCACATTTGAAAAATGATGCACAGTTACACAGAATTGATTACATGCGTCCGTTATCACAACGCGTTACTGTTAGCGAAGTGCCAAAATAGAAATGCTAAGTACAACAAAGTAACGAAGCAGCCAGATTTTTGGTTTTTGAACATTTGGAGAACACTTATCCCAATCACCTTCAAATTTTTACGGATGTCTCAGTCGATCCGCACAGAGGGGTTAGTGCAGCGGCGTATGTTATTCCTGATGCCCAGGTTTCCTGGGCAGCATGCCTGGATCATGTGGTGTCCTCCACCGAATCCGAGTGCATTGCCATCGCGGCTGCTTTGATTAAACTTAAGCCGCAGGAAGTTGTAATTCTGACTGACTCCAAAGCAGCGCTACAACTTTTGCAGTGTGGGATCCCCACGAAAATTGACTGTCAGCGTTCCTTGCGGCTTGTGCAAGAATTCAGCAGCAAGGGTTTTAATGTGCGGTTTCAATGGATTCCATCCCATGTTGGCGTCAAGGGCAATGAGACCGCTGACCAGATGGCACGGAGTGCGCTGCAAATTGCACCGACAGTTAAAGTTTCCCCCAATCACTGGAACGCCTTCAGGCGAACAGTGGCCGAACATTTCAAGCCCTTGGAAAATCCCTATCACCAGCCTTGCGTCACAAAGGGGCTTACAAGTTCGGAGGCAACATTGCTGTACCGCATCCGAACGGGCTCAGCGAAGACCACAGCATGGCTATTCAAGGTGGGCCTCGTGCGATCGCCTCTATGTTCGTCATGTGCAGTGATAGGGGATGTACACCACTACGCAATGTGTTGCCCAGAGCATGATGTCAAGCGGACTGCAATGCTCTCAGCGATTCGAAAAGTGGCAGCCCCACACAGCACTCTGGACCACGTCGTCTTTCCAAGGGGACATTCCATGCTGCGTAGAGACGTGTCACGCCTTCTCCTAAGCTTCCTTCAGGAGACGGAGCTGGCAAACTCGTGGTGAAAGGACACTACCATTGGCTAATTAGGAGGAGCTTGGGCGGAGCAATAGCCGGCATATCCAGCCAGGCTATCCCCGCCTGATCCCACACAACCACCACCACCAACAACAACGTAAAAAGTCGAAGCTCCCGGTTTGTTTGTGCAACTGTCGCCACATTACCGCTTCTTTTGAAAAAGGAATCAAGATAATATTTTTTAGTGCTCGTGGAATACATTTTTGAAAAATGTTCTTGCCGATTCAATCGAAGTCTGTCAGCCAGAGTTCCGAGAGGTGAAGCTGCTTCTTTCGTGCTAGATACCCTCGCCTTTTCGCTGCATTCAGACAAAATATAACGCCAGAAAATCGCGCAGAAACCCTGCTCTCCATAAAATTTTATATTGGGATTAGTGTTCCAAAACCTCAAGACTGTTGTAACCTGTGTCGTTATAAAGAAACGTTATTGGCTTTGCGATGTGCGTTGACCTGCCAAAATCATTTTCGTTATATTCGGAAGTTCATTGTATCAACATAACCAACGCAGGGGCGCATCATTTTTCTCTCCTTTTTACTGAAGAAGAAACCGTTTGTTTCACCCAGGCATCTAAGCTTCTGTCTGCGTCTGTTTCAGGGGGTAAACACCGTAATAAATATATTATGACGAGGTTTATTGGCAGGACGGCAGCAAGGCGTCGAAACGCAGAAATGCTCAGCTGAGTCCGAACGGGTTGTGCCGTGCGCGCTCAGCTCTCGTGCCAACACACTGGTGATGATGATCGTGTGTCTTGCCATAATGATGATGCAGGTCGCATGAGGTAATACCAGTTATACCACGGCCGCCGGATGAAAGGCGCACTGTGCGGTCTCATCCAGCGGCCGTGGTAATACACTCCGCTGGCTGTTCTTTCCACTTCACCCTTCACCGCTGTGTGGCTGCGCTGGTAGTGTTACGTCGATGGTGGCTAGTCTTCCTCTGTACAAGATATATACAATATATATATATATATATATATATATATATATATATATATATATATATATATATATATATATATATATATATATCCCTTCTTCCCGTGTAGTCTGAGTGGCGCTGGCTACCACCCTCAAGCGTCAGATACACTTCTAGTAAATATAAATAGCCCAGAAAGTGAAGGAGAACACAGTCGCCCAGATAGCCGAATTGGTAAGGCATTCGAGATCTAATCGAAAGGCGTGGGTTCGGTCCCCACTCTGGGCGCGTGTTTTTCTTTCTTTCTTTCTTCCGTATATTTAAAAATATATATTAACTTCATTAACCGTAGTAAAAAAAGGGCCTAACCACACCCCTATGCCTCCTTTGGCGTTGTAGACTGCCGACCTGTCTTACTGTATTTCCCCAACGAGCCCCTCATTTCCTTACTATATTATTCCGCGAAAGCCTAGCGAGGGTCTCGGTTCTGGCAGCCTTGATGCCTAGGTAGCATAATAAGGCTTCCCGCCAGTTACCCGCTCATGACAGGCTGTAGACGTTCTAGTCACGCCCCGGGGGTTGAAAAGAAGGTCCCCTTCTCCCCGTGTAGTCTGAGTGGCGCTGGCTACCACCCTCAAGCGTCAGATACACTTCTAGTAAATATAAATAGCCCAGAAAGTGAAGGAGAACACAGTCGCCCAGATAGCCGAATTGGTAAGGCATTCGAGATCTAATCGAAAGGCGTGGGTTCGGTCCCCACTCTGGGCGCGTGTTTTTATTTCTTTCTTTCTTCCGTATATTTAAAAATATATATTAACTTCATTACCCGTAGTAAAAAAAGAGCCTAACCACACCCCTATGCCTCCTTTGGCGTTGTAGACTGCCGACCTGTCTTACTGATTGATTGATTGTAGGGTTTAACGCGCCGACGCAACGCAGGCGATGAGGCGCGCCGTAGTGGAGGGCTCCGGATTAATTTTGACCACCTGGGGATCTTTATCGTGCGCCGAAATCTCGTGCACACGGGCGTTTTTGCTTTTCGCCTCCATCAGAAAAGCGGCCGCCGCGGCCGGGAATCGAACCCGCGACCTCGTGCTCAGCAGCGACCTGTCTTACTGTGTGTATATATATATATATATATATATATATATATATATATATATATATATATATATATATATATATATATATATATATATATATATATATAGAGAGAGAGAGAGAGAGAGAGAGATAAAGAGAAAGAGGGGGAGAAGGGGGGGGGGCGTAGGTAAGATTGGGTAGGCTCTGGGTTTGCTGGGGGAACGGGTTAAAAGATGGAAGCAATGACAGTGGAAGTCTTTGGGCTTTATGGTTGATATTACCAAAACAAAAAAGCGATAAGGACGGGACAATAACGAGCAAGCTGCCCACACATAGCGCGGACTTCTAGTGATTAAACTAAAGCGGTAGAAATACACATTTGGGTCGGTAGTTGCTCCAGGGAATCATTCACGCATGATAAAATCTGATGCATGGGTAATCACGTAAAGGTTTTCTTCAGTTAGAGTTAAAAGTGAAATGTAATGCATTTCAGAGCCATTGATTGACGTTAAATTGAGGGGGCTGCGCTGACGAGAAAGTGAGACTGGCATCAGCACGGGCATCCATTTCTTATGTTCGTTTGTTTCAGTTGAGTGGACGTGACAATTAGATTGATACGAGGGAGCGGGAAGCACGAGGTACGGGGCGATATATATGACGGAATCTGCGGATGATGGGTGGTGCCAAGAGGGCATCTATGAACACAGTTGAAAAAAAAATGTCCGTTTTAAAGATGAAGAAAAATCGCTGGAGTAAGCAACTGACAACTATGTACACGGCGACTTTCGTTGTTAGTATGTGACGAGAAAAACGAGCCATAAAATTACATGGCGAGGCGTCCAAGTAAGTTCTACAGTAGCCTAATTAATCTTAGAGATATTCATTTAGGAGGCAAATTTCTGTACTAAAAGCGTAGGACTTTTCGGAACGCCCACAGGACAGGTAATAAAATAGGGCGTAGATTTCGACATCTTCGTGCAAATACACGAGGAACAATCAGTCTTCTTTAATATTTTATGTCCAACGATATTACACATAAAAATTTGTTATTTTATAGACCAAATAAATTTGTTATATTCTAAATTTAGATATGTTCGTTATTTTAAGCCACTCCGGACTTCGGCACTGTCTCCATTCCTCCCCCCGACCCCCATTTTTTGTTATTATTGTGCCACCTTATCTACTAAAAGTTTCCATTCCTTAGCTCAGCAGTATTTTTCCTTGGCAACAGCCCAGCCACTAGCGTTGTCCGAGGACTCCCAAGCACACTATACATCCATCCATCATACGACCACTGAAAACGACGTGATTTTTTTTTTTTGTCTACCCATATTTAAACGCTGTCTTTCGCAACTAGGCTAGTCAGAAAGTGCGCTCACAGAAGATGTCCTACTCGTACGCTTCATGTGTGGCGTCTGTCACTTAGTTTAGAGTAGCAGCGTATCCTAAAAGCTTGCCACACTGCTGCTCTTCTTTTACGTTGTGTGTGTTTTTCCGGAATTCTTGCTTTGAATAGTCATTCGGTTTATACAGGGCTTGCTTGCGTCATCTCGCGGGCATTTCTTTTTTTCGTACGGATCCTGAACGTAGATCTGCTGAGTGGGTTCTGTTTCGAGAAGACGAACAACGCAGGCGCTGAGTCACCCACGCTGGTGACGTAAAAGACGAAATACTGGCGTATTGCGCAGCGCGTGTACTGTTTGCTCCGGCATCGCGTTTCCTGTGCTTGTTTGCCGGAGAACTTTTAGCCTGAGGATTGTCGCAGAGAACGAGACAGTCCGGTAACCTCTGGCTACTCTAAAACGTTTTCGATATCTATAGGTTTGTGGAATGCTGCGCAGGCTTAACCTTTTTGTCTTTTCGGACAGCAGACTGCGTGAAAATGGAGCTCTTCGTATTGCTTTGCAGCGATGATACCGAGGGTGGAAGGTTGCTTTGTGTAGTGCGTCAATAAAACTGCGCCACACAGCGCTCCATCTACTTCGAAGGATAGCCCCTGGATCATATCCACTTATGCAGCATACACTTGTGGGGGACTGGTCAAGAATTGAAATTCGGTACCCTTCCACTATACGACCAGCGAAGCTGTGGTGTGTAGTGTTAGATTCTTAGCGGCTAATCTTCATACAGTTAGTTTCCGTATAGTTCCGGTCAAACAACAGTTACAGCCGTTTTCTGTAACCATACTCCCTCCAGTGGTGGCCATATATTGACAGCAGACAGTAATTTTGTAACGTTTACTAATTATGCCAAGTAAATGAAATTTTCCGTAATGGTAGAGTTGTCTTATAGGCTAATTGTCATAATCGTAACGCAGACTGTAGCCAGCCGCAAGAATATCCAGGCATAGCCCAAACGAGTCATTACCCCGTACTGCGCATGTGCCGATCGTCAAGCAATAGTTATCACCGTCATCGTGCATCGTACCTCTTGGGCTGTGCGATGAAGAAGAGGCAGGCAGACTCAGCCGCCTAGCGAACGCTTTGCTCGTGTCTACATACCGCCGGCTGCTACAGCTGTTCTTCCGAGTGCGACCTTCACAACTACTCCCGGTTTCGGCTTAGCCTTTTCATCTGCGAAGAAAACCTTCTTAGATGATATTTATTAGGAATACTTTCGAAGACACAAGAATTGGGGCCATTTTCTGCAATCATGCTTCCTCCGTAGATGGTTGTGCTTCTCTGCTGTGATACACGATGTGCAAAAGGCAGCTTAAAAAGACCAAGCTTACACCGATCCCCTTAAAGTCGGCTTTACCTCTAAACGCGATGCGGGGCTGGGAAGTTGTTTTTTAGGGGCATTTTAATATCAAAATATGACAGCCGTATGACTATCACCGGAGTTTGTTAATCCCACTTCACCCATGAAAAGTGCGTCGCACGAAGCTCTACGTGTCACCTTTAGCTGTATTATAGAGGTATGTATACGGTGACTACTAAGATTCCGTATACTTCATGTACGCCGCATGCATCACCATAGTTAGTGACCTTGTTCTCTACCCACTGAAAAAATCGGGTGTTAGCGGTTTCTGGTGTTTCTCTACAATTTCGCAGGCCATCCATTTTTACGGAGTTGAATGGCGCCTCAATTTTTTTCACAACGAAGCTGTATATGCAAATGGTGACAGGGAATTTTTATTTTGTTCCTCGGGACGAGAAAATGAATTCCTCTGCAAGATTTTTAAAGGAAGAAAAAACAAAAGCAACTTTAAATTTTTCGCACTGAATCACTCCACGATGGACAGACGATGTGCAGTATGTTGCTCCAAATTCCTACCGGCAAAAACAGCATTATTTTTATCTTTTCAGGTTATTCGTTTAGTGTGCTTATAAGCATACCTTGGAAACCTTGGAAATATTGAAACTTCAAATTACCTGTAGTTATCGTTTTAGTGCGGCTCCGGCTTTGGGCATACAAATTACACTTCTGCGAGGAAAGTGATGAAACCGGTGCGACAGCAATTACCATTTATGAACGCATGAATATACTCGCGAAATGCTAATTGTCACGCACAATATCCCGGAATTTACGCAGGGCCGCATAGGCTTCCGTACTCAAACCACCTGAAGAGCGTTACCATGCACAGAAAACTCGTACACACCGTTGCTCCAGCTTCTAGTCCTTATCATAAACGGAGCCGCCGCGGGAGGGCATGAACCTACGACCCCGAGAACAGTATCCCAACGTGAGCCACTGCTGCTGGTGGCCAAGCAGAGCGTAAGCGCTACAAATAAGCGGCAGCGCACTGCTGCTTGAAGAGATACAAATGAGTGATTACTGACACGATGAATTTACTTGATCGAGGCGAAGACCCCTTGTTTTTATTAACGTACAACTGAAGCCGAGAGCGCCATCATATCAAGGTATGATGTATCTTGACTTCCCGAAAGCTCCCACTTGACGAGACGCGAGACTGCACTTATTGTAAGACAGAGGCCCTCTTGGACCAACTAGAAAAGTCTTCCTACCTATGTTTCTTCTACGAGAAAAAAGAGACGACACTAATTCCGGCGGTCCTTTAGCGCGAGCATCGTCTATTCCATCTCAACCACACAAAAAAAAAAACAGATAGCAATTCATTGTAAACAAGTGCACTGTCAACCACAAGTACAAGTACGTTGCGTGTGCTGTAGGCGCTGTCTATCATATCCCGTTGTCTTGTGGTCTTTGCTATACAGGTCAAACTGGTCGTTGCGTCAATAAACGACTGCGCGAGCATTATCTGTCCATCCAGAACTCTTCCCTTTCTAACTTGGCTTCTCATTGTCGCACGTGTACAGCCGGTAAAAGGCTTGTCTATAACACAGCTTTCGTACTCTCAGCCCTATCCTGCCCCGCCGGAGCGCGATTTGAATAAAACTACTGCGGAATTCTGAAGTCGTAGCCCTTCGCTTTTGCCTCCGACATGTTTTGAACGAGTATGTTTCGGCAGTTTTCGGATGTAGCTGGTTGAAGTCGAAATCGCTGTTATAGACAAGCGTTTTACCGACTGTACACGTGTACACAAGTGTACACCGGTTTTATCTGACACAACCGTGTTGTTCAAACACACTAATCAGCATGCAAGGGAAGTGTCTGAGGCTTTTTTTTATATAAAAAAATTGCAAAACTTGCGTAAGCCAACCTTCTGTGACCTTGCACAAAAGCGAAATGTGTTATCTTGCAGAACGTTTGACTTGACGAGTTGCAGGCTTGCGTAGTGATTCATTCTTGAATTGAACTGTTTTGACATGCGCGGTGTTTTTTGTGTAAATATGTTGTTCTTTTCCAATAAAACTTCAGTTGTGAGTACCGCGCTGTGTCTGTAACCTTCCTCGTCCGCGTCTTTCTTGCGCTGGTTGTTTTCTATTACCATGAATATAAGTGACGCTGTGCACTGGGAGTCGTCCAAAAAGATGAAATTGTGAGTTCTTGTTGTTGTGTTTTCGTTTATTAGATGCGAAGCAGCTTATGGTCGAGCCTGTTCCCTCCGCCGTTGTGTGGGCGCCGTTCCCCAATGCGCATGCCTGGCCAGGCACCGCTGATGATGATTGTGGCAGGATGCCCCTAGGGATTGGCCTACCAAAGAATCCATCACGAGATAGCTTTGCGTTCAACCACCATCGTCTCTTCCCGTACGGGAACCCCGAGTAGTATGCGAGGCATTCCTCCTCTCCTTTCCGACGCTCCTCTTTTCTCCGGCATTCCTCCTGTCCTCTCTGAAGCTCCTCTCCTCTCCGGGATTGCGCAACGAATGGCAACACCTGCGGCTCCGCGCGCGATAATGCGAAGCGGCTTAGGTTTAGAGACGCGACATTAGCCGCTGCATACTCCGCTGGGGCGCAACTGTAGCTCCATGGTATAAATGACGCGCGCGCGCTCCGCTCCCCTCATTCTCCTCCCGCAACGCCGCGATTGAACTGAAAACTAATGGGAACTTGAGTCGACCCCATGATTGCTTCGCATACTACTCAGGGTTCCCTACGGGAAGATAGTGAATTTTTTTTATAGCCTCGAGGCTCAGTGGATACGAAGCGAGTTCGAGCTATATCTAGGAACCTAGTTTAGCATCCCGGATATAGTCTACCAGGGAACGGTAGGCAGGGCCATGAACCACCGACAGTAATAAGTGTATTGCCGCAAGTTTAGGGCTGCAACCACCAAATGTTTTCTTCGAATGTACTCGGTTCCGGGGCATGTCCATAATAGATGGTGAAGACCTGCCAGAGTCGTTGCTTCGGAGGAGGTTGGGCATTTCATTTGTACGCGGTAGTCTCCTTTCCACATGCGTGCGGGCAGAAGCAACGTTACTACTAACGTTGGGCAGGAGTACGCGCCACCCCCAACCGGATCCTTGTAGGACAACCACCCTCATGCTGGTAATGTTGAGGGGAAGGAGAACCGAACACGGATCGGCGTTGAAGGTCCTCCTCTCCAGCCAGTCGTGTGGCCCATGCGTCGCTTAAGAGCTGGGCCGGGGATGAAGGGGCCGCGCAGTTATGTGACAGGTAGACAGCCCGTTCATTTCCAGGCACCCATGACACAAGCACCTTTGCCGACATCTTGCTGTGGAGCTGGTGGATTTGTCGGCTTGGAAAGACGAACAAACCCGTTCTTTTTCTTTTGTTTATTTGAGCGTAAACCCTGCCGCTCTAGCTGGGCTTCATGTCAGACGCGCTGTTTACTATTTAAGTGCAAAGCACTCTAGGCGCTCGCCTTGCCGTCGTAGCTCGCTCGCGGAACCCAAGAGCGACAGGGCGTTCCGTCGTAGCCACTGTCGTTGCGGCGTAACCCAGAGGCTTCGAAAGCCACCGCTGGCGCTTTTCCTACATATCCCCGTTGTTTAGCGCAAAGGCAACATATACGTAATTAACTGGCAGCGCCCACGTTCATTTAGTTAGGAACGCTCGTTGGTTTGGTTTTTACGATAGTCAGCGAAAAAACGTGGCAGTGCAACGCCGGCACGTGCGGGAAGAAAAACACGCACAAAAAGAACAGAATTCCAGCTGCCGCAGTTTCAGGCAGGGGGCGCGCGAACACTGGGAAGGCGGGAAATTTGACTTTCATTGGGTGGTAGCGGTGAGCAAATAACGGCGCTGCAGCCCATTACGGCGAATCACTGCTCTGCACTTCCGACATCTTTCTCGTTTTTATTTGTATGCCTCTCCTTGGCGCACAGTTTTGTCAGCTTTCTGTGTTCAACCGTGATCGGGCGTGGAGAATAACGGGTAGTTGCTGCAGGGCAACAAAACATCCCTGCTAGCGGTCACGCCGGGAAGGCTATAAAAGGAGGCTTTGAAGAGGGCATAAATATGTTGCTGGGCGCCTCGTTAAGCACGCGGGAAAATGCCGGCCATATTTATAGTGGATAAAGGCGTATGAAAGATTAAATATTCAGTGAGCTCTGCGTTGAAGGTACGCGTGTACACTCACGCCACGTAGGTTGTAGGAATATTAATTTATCAAATATGCTGTGCGGGACAGGCTTTGCGCTAACGCGAAAGCTTCGTCGCGTGGACGTGCAGTTTGAAGTCGTTGGGCAAAGCGACGCCGATTAACTCTTGGTTGCGCCCCCCAGAACGAGTCGCCAGGCAGTTTGGTCGACGCTCACCGCATATGCGCATCGGTGCTTGTGTCCGAAGAGCGACGCGGTATGCACCTTGTATGATATAATGGGGGACTTATGAAGTTTATACACGCAAGAAGTTTTATAATGGAAACCTTTCCAGCTGCTAAATTATGGAATACGGTGAGCATGGTCAGGTAACGAGCCGAATTATTGTTTAGGTTTTTCGTCTTGTCTATGTTTTCCAACTAGTTGCCATGACGGTTATGGCACATGAAGTCTCAGCGACACGAAGCGAAAATAAAATAACGCACGTAACTGCACAAACGGAGAGGAACAAACACCCTGTAGTTGTGTTGATTGAACTCAGAAACTTCAAATTTCCGGCAATGTTGAAAGCTTTTCGTTTTCTCGCATCTATGCTTTGCCTGTTCTTCGTATACCTGCACAACCCCTATGTTAGTTTAAGTGGACTTCGCGGCTGTATACCGACTTTTCTTTTTGTTTTAAATTCAGCGTACTCAGCAAAGGCAATTCTCCGGTATTCGCTTAGCTTATATCCTATTTTATAGTCCCCTGATCAATACTTTGTTACCTTCTGGAACAATAAGGTTATCAGCTACACTGGTACTCCGTACGGTCCAACTACACTACAGCCTACTTAAACGAACTCGACCATCACGCCGAATTAGGGACGAAATAGGGGACGACGACGTCATTTCTTGTTTACGTTTCTTTTCTCTCCACATGTTTTTTTTTGTTTTGTTTTTACTGGCTGCAATCAGTTCGGTTGGAAAAGGGAGGTCCACGCGCAGTTCATTTGACGTTTCGCGTTCGCGGAAAGCCAATCAAGTGGCGACTGCGAACGTCAGGTGCGTTTGGGCGATGGTCGATCGTTCGCTGTACCCGAGTTGCACCTTCGCGCCAGTTCGCTATATGTGAAACAAAATGCCACTGCCGCAGTGCATGTTGTGACGGTCACGCCGTGTTTGTTCGTTGTAACCGAAAGTTCGTTATAGCTGCGACCGTTATAAGTGGGCAGGACTGTATTGTGTTGGTGAAAACTTTTTCCTCTGTCCTTTTCCAGTCAGGGTTTCTCTGACTTATTTCTCTTTCCGTACTCTTCTGCGGCACTATTTCGATCAGACAATATGCACATTGTTCCATTGGTCTCAACTTGTCAATTGTTTACCTTGGGTATTGTTTTTGACCCTAGTGCTGTTTATGGTTGCATACCTTCGTGGGCACGCCTTTGTAAATGAATGGCTGCGGCCACCCCTCTGTGGCAATAAGCCAGTGATGTGGCCCCTCACTATCGGTTGGTTCAGTACGATGCACCTTTTCTGTTCATACAGCTTACGCTTGATATGCGGCTCTAAAAGGCCGCTTGTGAAGTTAAACCTTTTTTGAAACGCTGAAACTTAGATGCAACGATGAAGCTTGTAGAGGCTTACAGCGGAGCGCAAGCACTAAACTCGACCACACTCAACCAGGATGAACTCGATCAATACTTAGATGTCGTTGTTTAGCAGTCACGAACAAAGGTAACCAATTCATCGAACTGTTATGAAGGTTAAACCAATCTCTAACGTGAGCTGCTCCGTGTAATCCTATATAAGGACGGTTTGCGAAATGGAAATGACTCCTCCATATCCCACTTAACATCTTTATCTGCTGTTTTTTTTATTCGCTTGTTAGGATTTATCTTCTGAGGTTAAAACTAAATGAGTTACATTTAAAAAAGTTGAGGCGGAACCTGTGGGAGTAACTCCGGTTTAGAGGCTGAAGGAATTCTCCGCGTAGAAAAACTCTGCACATTTACAGCACAACCAGTAGTTGTAAAACACGCATGTACATACACGAACAATATATTTCACTGTTGAGATGTACTCATACACCTCTTCACCGTGTTTCGACTCTGGATATATATTTTGCAATCAACACTAGAAAGGGGAATGCAAGGCCCGTGTAGCCTAC
>NW_027526295.1:246768097-246991623 GCF_048455015.1 Haemaphysalis longicornis
GACTAATGTGATTCGCTTCATGCACAGGCAAAGATGCCCTCCTACAATAAGGGGCGCCTATCGTTGGAATTTGAAATCGATATTATTGCCACGATATGGAAGGACCTGGAAACAGCAGCTGAGCAGCTCTGTGATGTCGAATGGACGGGCGGCCGCGTGGACGGAGGTGTGTGACGTAGCTGCTTCTAGGCCGGGCGAACTGGGACGTAGTGTGCCCTTTCTCTATCAATGAATCTGAATATTCACACACACGCAAAAAACATAAAAACGCAAGTAAAAATATTGTTGCGGCTCGGCATCTTTTGTCCCTTTTCGCTCCTGCTGTCTACGGAGGGACTAATCGCTCAGTTGAGCTATAGCGGAAGAGGGCTGTAGCAACACCGTAGGTGGCCGTGAACCTTTTCTTTGGGTACCTTTGAATCCCCGTAAAGGCTGGCGCGTTGCTAGGCAGAAAAATTGTGGCTACAATAGGCAGCCGCAGTAGGGCTCCCCGCACCTGCTTTCAGGCTTTCAGCGGTCGAAACCGAAACTGATGCTATGAATAGCGCTAATTCATTATCGGTAGCACTTTTCCCCTTCGTGATTTGGCCGTGGGGCGTACGAAAGAAAGAAAGAAAGAAAGAAAGAAAGAAAGAAAGAAAGAAAGAAAGAAAGAAAGAAAGAAAGAAAGAAGAGGTAAAAGAAGGAAAGAAGGAAGAATGTAGAAGAAAGGCAGGAAAGTTAACCTAGCTAGAGCCTAGTTTGCTATCCTGCACGTGGGAAAGGGGAAATGGGCAAAAAAGAGAGAGGAAAAAAGAGGAAAAGTTGGACCAGACACGTATGCCCAGCACTGAGGCACTGACAGTGATTGACACTGGAGGCTCTCACTCTATAGCCTAGTGTTCAAGTTCGTCGCCCGTAGAAAACGTAATAGTTCCTGAGTCGCCTTCTGAGCGGATGACTGAGAAGGCCAGTGGCACAGAATCTTCTCCTCCGAAAATGGCCGCCGAGAGTCCAGGTTCCTCAGCGCTGACGACAGCTTTTTTCTTTCAGAGGTAAAAAGAATGTAGGATAGTCATAAAGCTGCATGATGTGAAGATTAAAGTCAAGGACAGTAAGCAAAGCAATAAGAGCGGCAGGACTATAAGAAAGCACGTAGCCCAGTTTCGCGCAGGAACTGCTGTAGAAACTTGGTGTGACAAATACCGGCCGCACTCAGCCGGTTCTAATTCGTGCGGTAGATTATGGGCTACCAGTATGTCATTACAGCAAAATAAAAAAAAACCTGTAAACACGAATATAATGTATCTTGCATATTAACATATATTGCTTAATGGTTCAGACATTCGACGGACAAAACCTAACAAACCTAACAAAAACCTAATCAACAAGCGAGCAGGACACTTAACAATGGGGATAACAGGGTCAAAATTACCCTCCAAGTGCCTTTTAGATACAAAGGGCAGATATACCCAGGCTTACTATGTAACTTTACTCCCAAAAAGTGCGCTGCGTATCAATATACTCTGGGACCCCACTTTGCAAGACAATTCCATTGCCTCATGAGTCCTAGCATAAAGTAGGGCCCCCCAAAGACTATTATTCAATCAATGTTTTGTGAATCAAGACATGTTTAAAAATGCATTACCAATGTGTACAATAATAGATTAATTATCCGAAATGTGTGGCCATTACAAATTAAAATCATAACCGCATTGTCGAACTCCGTGCGCAAGAGCCTCGGTACGTTATGATAAAAAGTGTGCCATGCCATTATTTTTACTATCCCGGGGCCGCGTTTTAAGGGTACGACAAGAAACAATAAAACCACTCCAAATGCTACGTTGGCAGCGTTAATGGGATGTGGGAGTTCACTGAAACGGAAAACTCCTGGAAAAGCGTTGGCAGACACACCACAGCGGTTACGTGCTTCTCTGTGGATATGCACGCCCTGTGAGTAGTGGGACTCGCAAGGAACAAAAGATGCCGGAGGTAAGCATTAGCCAGCAGACCCCTGTGGGTTTGTCATTGCCCTCGTTAGGCTTAACATTAAGTAGCCTAACGTTGAACCTAACGATGTGCTAAATATAATTAACGTCAAACTCGTAGTACGCCAAGCTGCGGTTACAACAGCTGTTAACGTCTGACAGTATCATCACGGGTGTGAGCTGCATACCTCTAACTTGGGTATCTTCCACTCTCCGTCGTGATGATGACAATGGGCCTCCTCGATTACCAGTCCCGGATCGTCCGCGGACTGCCCGAGAAGCGATGCGACGCTCGATTTTCCCTTGTATTCCTATGGGACTTCCGGTCCGAAGACAGCCCATGGACTGCCCGCGGACGGTCCAGGACTGGTAAATCGAGGAAGCCCAATTTAAAGCTTTGCGCGGATGAAGCGAAGCGTATCAGGGTGTGGGCTATAACGCAGTAAAAAAAAAATGGATCCCCCTCCCCCGCCCCGCACCGCCGAAAATAAGAGGTAAGATATAAGAGCCGAAGCGAAAAAATTGTGGTGCATGTTCAAAGCAGCCGCAAAGGGAAAAAAATCTAGGGAAGCTTGCACTCATACGCAAGGCTTGAATCGCGAAGCTGTTGTAGGTGAGCATTGATGGACACTTAGTTTTAGTAGCACGCCATGCCTTTCGGTTCGCGGCCTCTTCCTCGGCCATGCGAACTATCTGCGGCCGGGCCGTGCCGAGAACCGCGAAGGCGTTGCGCGCGAAGTCTCTTGCACGATAGTGAGCGCATGCGCACGACGATGCGAGCTCTTGCGCGAAAGGCTCTCCTACGATACTGAGCACATGAGCACGCTCCTCTCGAGTGTTGTGGTGGCCGCTTTCACGTGTCTTTCCGTTGCACAGTTGGTAATGCGACAGCATCGCGACGCCTAAGCGATAACGTTCCTCGCGGGGTGTTTCCGGCGCGCACGAACCCCGAAATTACGGCCAGCAAAAACAGCTCCGCTGTTAAAAAATACGGGACATGCTAAGAACGTTCTAGGAATGTAATTGTAGAAGCTTAAGTGATCTGCTGTTCTGTTACTTCTGTTGATCCGCTGTTTAACTTTGCGGCCGCGCCCGTCGTCACTTGACCAGCTCCTGGACAGCACTTCGTTCCGCTCGATCACCTGGAGCACACTGCAATGGGTCTACAGTGGGTCTACAGCTACCATCATCCTCCATAAAGAAAGCAGTAAAATACCTATAAGGAAGGGTGTCAGACAAGGAGACACGATCTCTCCAATGTTATTCACAGCATGCTAACAAGAAGTATTCAGAACATTGGATTGAGAACAGGTGGTTAATGGAGGTTAATGGAGTATAGCTGAGTAACCTCAGATTTGCTGTTGACGTTGCCTTGCTAAGTAACTCGGGGGACGAATTGCAAAGCATGCTTTCTGCACTAGACGAACACAGTAGAACCGTGGGCCTGAAATATAATATGCAGAAAACTAAAGTAATGATCATTAACCTCGGGACATCCCAGCGGTTTGAGATAGGTGGCGAGGCAGTGGAAGTGGTAAGCGAATATACCTACTTAGGCCAAGTTGTGACCCCGGATCCCAACCATGAGGAAGAGATATTTAGAAGGATACGAATGGGGGGGGGGAGTGCATATGGCAAACATTCTCAGATAATGAATGGCAGCCTACCATTGTCCCTGAAGAAGAAAGTGTATGGCAGCTGCATCTTACCGGTACTCACCTACAAGCAGAAACTTGGTGGCTCACTAAGAGGGTTCAACTTAAATTGAGGACGCGTCAGCGTGCAATGGAGCGGAAGATGATAGGTGTAACATTAAGGGACAAGAAGAGAGCGGAGTGTGTCAGGGAACAAACGCGTGTTCAGGACATATTAGTAGAAATTAAGAAGAAGAAATGGACGTGGGCAGGGCATGTAATGCGAAGGCAAGATAACCATTGGTCATTCAGGGTAACAGAGTGGGTCCCTAGAGAAGGCAAGCGTTGCAGGGGGCGGCAGAAAGTTAGATGGGCAGATGAGATCAAGAAGTTTGCGGGGATAAATTGGTCGCAGTTAGCACAGGACCGGGGAAATTGGAGATTAATGGGAGAGGCCTTTGACCTGCAGTGGGCGTAGATAGGCTGGTGATGATGAACACGCTGTACGAAGACCACACTGTTCTAGTCCCGAAAAGTAATGATCCTGACAAACTGCGTAAAATAGAAGGATATCGTTGTGATGGTCCGTATTGTCAATGTGACCCTGGGTCCACACTGGGCATGAGGAGATGGAGGCAAAGACACATGGAACTTTTTACATAGTATTTATTAGGATAAGCTGGCTCGGCGTCGCTGGGCTCCTTCGGCGTGATGCGGCACGGGCTTGTAGGAAGGGCCGGAAGTTCACCGCAACCAAGCTACTGTGGGCTTGACCGTGGAGTCCGTTGCGGTCACGCCACTCTGGCTGCTCGGGCTCGAACGAAGAGGTGGCGTACGCCGCGATGAGGCTTCTTCGGCTTGGGCTCAGACGAAGGGCCCGCTTCGGTGAGGCTGCTGCTGCACCGGCTTGTACGAAGAGGTGGCGTACGCAGCGATGAGGCTTCTCCGGCTCGGGCTCGAACGAAGGGCAGAAGTCTGCTGCGATGAGGCTGCTTCTGCGCGGGCTCGAACGGTGGTTGGAAGTCGGTTGGCTAAGTGTGGAGGCGGGTGGTCAGACGTCGCACTTTAGCGATGTCTATAGACTCCGGAACCCGAAGCTGCCCTGCCTTCTGCCTAACGCTTCTCGCTACTCGTCTCGTCTGCTCCCCGAATTACTCTCTCGGTCTCTGCGCCCTGTCTTCGGTCGGCCTCCTCTTTTAATACCTTTCGTCGCTTTCTTCCTCTCCTCCTCTCACGCCATCAGTGACCACTTTACCCTCGTGTCCGCCTGGGACATGAGCCACTTCAGCTGTCACAAAAGGAGTTCTGCTTATCGTGGGGGTTCGAGTGGCGTCTCAAAGACGGTACCAAGGTGCTATTTGCAAGAGGAATCATTGGCGCTTCCCAACGCATGAACCTCCCCGTGTTGGCTCCCGAAATCGCCATTGTTGGACCGGTGACGGCGTGCCCGTGTGGCGCGCTAGACCGTTTTTCGGAAGGGTCACAGACCGGCGTCCCATCGCCGATCCTTAGAAGTTCAATGCACACACGCGCACACCTATGCACTGGACTAATATGACCTGTACGACATTAGAACCCGCGCAAGTCTCTCTTAGCGCCGGTTCCCGCCATTCCCGACATTGGTGGTGCTGCCGGATGATACCGTACCAGTATGGTACCATGCTTAGTTTCTTGAGGCCAACCACCGGTCGAACGAAGTCTTTTCTGCGAACACCAGCCGTCACATCGTCCCATTTCTTTATGTAATGTTGATTATAAACTATTAGCTAAGATTTTGGCCAAGCGTCTTCAAAATGTAATTGAGCTCCTAATTGGTGACCATCATACATGTTGCATCTGTGGTCAAACTATTCAAACTAACATTAACATAGCAAGGTCTATACTTGAATTTGCTTCGGGTACTTCAGGCCAAGTAGCCTTAGTACAACTAGATTTGGCAAAGGCATTCAATCGTGTCAGTCACCAATTCTTGTTTTGTGCTCTACAAACAATCGACTACCCAACCAATTCACCTTCTTTCATCAGTTCGTCAAGGGTGTCCTTTATCACCACTCCTGTTTTTCTTATACCTGGACCATTATGTATGCGCATAATATAGAAAATTGATGTTAGATGGTTTAAGCTATCGTCCTTCGAAGTAAAAATTTTAGCATATGCTAATGATGTCGCTTTATTTTGTACTGACAAGGCAAGCATGTAGAATGTTCTTGCCATCACACAAGAATTTTGTGATGTTTCAGGTGCGGCCTTGAATTTCGAGAAAAGCTGTGGATTTTGGTTGGGAGAATGGGGGACGACACCAGGGCTCCTCACCGAAATCAATTGGAATAGGGACCTATCGTATTCAAGAGTACCCCTCTCGCAGTTTCGCAATACTGACTCGCATTGGTCGGAGCAGCCGGTGAAGGCACAGCACCAAGTGAATGACTGGTGTTGACGGCAGCTGTTCATCTTTTCTCGTGCTCGGGCGTGCAACACTTTTCTTGTGACCCGTCTTCTTTATGTCCTACAGGTGTTACATTGCTCTCGACTCAGAATACATGCTTTTCATGGGATTTTTGTAACCTTCATTTAGTGTTCGCGTAGTGAGCCAATGCGTCGCGATAACCTTTTTCTTCCAGTTGTGAGAGGGGGTCTTGGGCTTGTTCATCTTTTTGTTTGTCAGCTTGTTTCTCGTTTATTCTACTTTCGAGACATTCAGTATCTGTTTTTGAACGCTGTACTGTAAACACGTCTTGCAGATTTTCTCCTTGATATTTGGTGCCTTAGGTGTCTGTGAAAGCAGTCCGAAGTCCTCGGGGTTTCCTCAAAGAAGTGCTTGACACGTTTCGCTTCTTACAGGATCGGTTTAGCCTTGAGTAGATATTTAATTCTTCGCGCGAGTCTATTTCCAATCCCTGGTTTCTGGACTTTTTCCCATGCCTTTATATTTATATCGTGTTCCGTACCTCCAGTTTCCGTACCAGAATGTCAAAATAGAGTGTGCAAAATGTATGTTCCGCCAGGTGTTAAAACATGATTCATTAAATTACACACTAGTACGCTCCCTCTTAAAACTTGGATGAAAGACCGGGGTTTGTGTATAGCTTGGTCGACATACTGTCGGCCCTGTTCTCGACCAGAGACAATTGATCAATGTTTTGTGGATTGCAGAGATGCTGTGTTTTCTGGGACATTTCGCAGTGAACGTTCAGAAAAGACATGCAGATTACGCCTTTCTCAATTCGTTTTTTGCCATTCGGCTATCCTGGGGAGCCACCCTATGACACGTTTGTGTTGATTGGTTTGTACAGTCTGTGGTGATGTCGCCTATGTAATAGGCATGCTGAACCACCAAGATCAACAACGCCATATTTCCGAGAAACTGTGTACACAGTGTGTATAATTCGCTTTACCAACCACCTGACGGGTTTCCTTTTGAACACTTGTGTGTGTTTACCTGAATTTTGATGTATTTGTTCTTTTCCTAACTTCAGTGTATTCTTTTGTTTGTTTGACTATGTAGTCCTCCTACTGTCACGTTTGAGCGTATTCTCCCATGTAATAAAGAAAAAAATTGGTTGATTCCTCTGTCATAGGAATCGGTAAAACACGAAAGTGAAATGTGCAGCGTAATCTGCGGCTGAGCATGATTTGCGGGACGGCGGCTGCCTTGTGGGTGCGACGTCCTGCTGGTGGGTCGCTTCT
This sequence comes from Haemaphysalis longicornis, assembly GCF_048455015.1. Taxonomy (NCBI): domain Eukaryota; kingdom Metazoa; phylum Arthropoda; class Arachnida; order Ixodida; family Ixodidae; genus Haemaphysalis; species Haemaphysalis longicornis. The sequence goes on from NW_027526295.1 coordinate 246,775,386, forward strand.
GCAAAGATGTACTGGCGTCATTTCCGTGACGGATATGACGTAAGTAAAATCTTGGTGTATTTCGGCATAAAACACTTTCGTGTTAATATATAAAACCCGAACACGAATAACCCTATGTCTAATCTTTAGTGCTAAAGGTTGCTTCCCCGCCAGAACACCCTGTGTGCAGAGGTGCACCCTTTACAGGCCGCTTGCTTCGCTGTACTGGCGTCACTTCCGTGACGAATATGACGGATGTGAAATCTTCGTGTACCCGGGAATAAAACACTTTCGTGTTAAAAAAAAAACTGTCGTAGCCGAGTGGGTAAGACGACTGACTAACTCCGTTGATCTATAGGTCAACGGAGTTAGAATCAGGATTCGAACCTGTGTCTGGGCCGGTGCCGGTGGTCTCTTTTCTTTATACTGTTATACTGAGTTTTGTGAAACACCGGAATCAAGGATTTGCTAAACAGCTTCGCTGTTAAAGGGGCCCTAAATAGGGTGGCGAAGGCTATAAGGCCTGGAGCTTTCACCCTTTCCCCGCGACTGAAAGCGTTGCGGATGTTACGAGCTGGTAAGCTCGAGCAAAACAACCTAGAGACACTTTTCAGGGCGCTTGCGGTCTGAGGTACGTGCAGCCATTGGCTCCGCTCAGCGGTTCGTCCGGCTTTTTTATTTTTAGAACCCTGCGCGCATGCTTTGCCTACTACTGGCTGCGTGCACTGCTTCTTGCGTCGTCCGTGCTAGCGATGGCACGTGAGTTGTAGTATAGTAGAAACTAGCGTGTGAAGGCCAGATAGGAGGGCTCCAAAAACAACATGCTCGCTCACGACAATAATTGAAGATTTTTACTTGCGACTAGCGGGCATTGCCTTCCTTGCATGCGGCGCTGTCACGGCGAACAGGTCTCTCCGAGGCCGGGTCGTCCAAAAAAAGACTTAGCATCGCCGCAGTTATTCAGTCACCACTTTGTGAAGCCGCGCCGACGACGATCCCCAATACAATCTTTCACCGCATTATCAACCCTTTTCACGCATTTGCAAACTGATTTTTAACAACAGTCCGGACCTGGCAGGCGGTGACGAGTTTTAGCTGCTGCGGTATGTGTCGATTCGTGCGCGGTCCATGTCCACCGTGAAGGCACATGGTTGCCGAGGTCGCGTGCTTAGCGTTTCTGCCCGCAGTAGACGCCCCGTGCTTGTCAGCGTTATCCATATCTTCTAAACGACGCCCTATATCAACGAACTGAGCTAAGCTCGTGTGACGGATGGTGACGATCGACATTCGTTTCTACAAAAATAAGCTGTGCCGGATTGTCGCTCTTTCACATAGAGTTAATATTACTGACTCCTCTTGTAGACGCCGCCGGAGCCGCCGATCCTGCGGTTTCTCCCAGAGCCGAAAGCGTTGATTGGCTGCAGCATTTGATGGAACCCGCCAATAGCGGCGCCGTAGTCTTCAGCGCCAGCTTCGTCGTACAAGCTACGTCAGAAGAAAAAAAATTCTGTCAAAGCTCCGTTGAATGGTGGCACGACTTCACATGTAAAAAAGGAAAGAAAAGAACGCTATCCAGCGATAGCGCGCTTGAAATCACGACCTATTTAGGGCCCCTGTAAAACATTGATGTTGCTTGCCTTTGTTAGTGCCAGTTGCAAAGGCAATCTCAGAACGGTGTCATGCGGGCTCCAGAAGCGGGTATGTTCACGCCTCCGACACACCAGGGACAGGGGTGGAAGCGGGTTTGAGCCTTTTGAGCAGCTCAGGAAGCAGGAATAACGCTGTTTTGGAGCAGCTTAGGAGCACCAAATGGCGAATTTTGGAGCAGTGCAAGTCTGTTTGGGAGCTGCAGGATGATGGGAAGGCCTTACAGTGGCTCAATCGATGTAAGGCTCAAATTGCCCAACTGACCCATCATCGACCGACTGACCCGACGTCGCCAAGGTTTACAAGAACACGATATTATACGACTTGTGAATTCTCTACTATATACTCGCATTCTGTACGCCCTGTCATACGTAACATTAACGTCATCGCAGTGGTACCACTTTGAGCGGCTCCTCCGGCCTGCCTCCCGTCTGGCTCTAGGGGTCCCCAGATATACCCCTTTGCTAAGTTGGAAGCTCCTCAGCCGTTCGCGTCACCGTCAGATCAAGTTGATCTTCATTTGGCGGCACAACACACTCGTCTCCAGCTCACTTGGCATGGCCGCCTTCTCCTACCCCCTCTTCATTACGACGTATCTTCCTTACTGGACATTACAGCGACATACCCCCTTGGTATCCCCTTCCTCGCATAACAGTCCCCACCATTCCAATCAACGTCGTATCCGCAACCTCGCATCCAGGACGTCGTCGAGCTGGAGTATGCACTCTGCGCTACCGCTATAGCGATCTAGCAACAGTGACGTACACAGATGCATCCTTCTCCTCCAAAGACGCATGCGAGGTCACAATAGCTGTTCCTCCTGCCAAAAGAAACGCCACTAAAACTGAGCAGCCGAGCAGTGCGGGCGTGTTCCGCGAGCACTCCGTCCTTTTACGCTAATTGCGCCGGTTAATTAACTTTGATCCTAAATTAGAGTGCACCGACCGGGCGACGGAAGTAATGTGTACCATCAGGATACCTAATTCCATGTAGGGGATCATTTTTTCGACAATTAAAGCCGACTTCATGGCCCACGAGGAGCACCCGTCGCTAAGCCTAACGAAGACCCGGCCTCGGCCGCGGTAGCCGATAGGCCTAAAACCTCTCCACGGAGCCTTGCTCACGTAATTATTGCTATAAATGACCCTGTCGCGAATTGGAAGAGCGGACACTGACCTAAAATGTCGATCGTCACGAGAATCGAAGTCTTTGGCGAAGAAATATCGCCAGAGCAAGTATCCAAAGCGCTGGGGTGGAAAATCGCCGGCGCAAAACTGAGGCAAAAATGCGATGGAAAGCTAAGCCTAACTCCAAGTAAGCAGGCAGGCCAAGATGGCGTCGAAGCTGCCAACGTCAACTGCCGACGTTGCGGAGCCCTCGGGGGCGCCACCGGCGAAAGCCCACGTCACCGGAAGACGGGGAGCGTAAACAAGGGGAAGTTGCTGCGGGACACCCGCATGCCGGACCTTCCGAAAAAAAAAAAAACATGATTTTAATGAGACCCCGGGGCGGCCTCCAAGTATAGGATAAGTGTCCCGAGTGGAAATCAGCCGAGCCATCGCCTGGGCAACGCAAGTCGACAGGGCCGAGGCCAAGAACAACGTCGTTTGCCCAAATCGTCAGCAGAACATCGTTATCGTAAGCACACCGAAGAGGGAGAATGCCGACAAGTACGCTCAGGTGGAGCGCATCGCCATCAATGGGTCGGTCCACGAGGTGAGCGCATACGAATCGGCGCCCCATAGTGCAGCCAAGGCAGTCATACGGGGCATCCCGCTAACGGACACAGCCCAAGAAATACAAGAGCTGGTGGCCCACGAGCCCAACCTGATGGCCCTTCAGGCGAGCTGGATAGGCAAGACCAAGTCCGTCGTCATCGCCTTCACGGGGCTCAAAGTCCCGAATTACGTCCGGTACGGGAACCTTCTGATGGAGTGCTCGTTACACCGCAAGCAGATAGACGTCTGCTACCAGTGCAGCCGCGTCGGTCATCGCATGGACGTGTGCCCCAGTCCCCAAAACCGCATCTGTCGGGGGTGCGGCATCGCCAACCAGGACGCAGAGCACACCTGCATCCCGAAGTGCGGCCTGAGCGGCGCAAGCACCCCACCGCCGACCAAGCCTGCAAGGCACGATTCAAGACGCCGTACACGTCGTACAACGCCGGCGCTGGGAGCGCCAGCAGGCGGACGACGAAAGAACCCACTGACCCGCTGAACAGCAAGTTTGCAACAAATCGCAACCTCACCAAGGTGTTGAACACCTACGGAAGAGACGGCCAGAGACTCATCGCGGACCTCAAAGCAAATTATCTGAAGACGGAAAACGAACAGTTCCCGATACTGGAGGAGCATGGTGGACCGGAAAATCCGGATAAGGACGAGCTCTTCACCATCACGGAGCTGCTAACGGCAATTAACGAAAGCAACGAGAAGAGCGCGCCCGGAACGGACGCCATAACATACAAATTACTGAACAACATGAGCGATGCGGCGGTTCGCAAGCTCCTAAGGCACATCAACAGAACCTGCAGCGAATTACCAGAAAAGCTATTTATTTCAAATAAAATAACGTAACAGTTTATTTTGCTTTCATGGTTGCTTTGAGGCCCACGCAGAGCGTGTAAGTACACGCATCAGGGGAGTAGCACCGACAACGAACTTAGGCCACTTCGGTAGGGAGCTGCATTTCACGCCCAGCAAAAGAGAATTCTGCCTTCTTTTTTATACTACTAACAATCTAGAAAAATGGTACGAAAATTCTGACAGTTGTCTACTTATGCGTAAACATCCTTTACAGTCGCTCTCTTGCGAAACGAGCCTCTATAGAGTCTCCTTCACCTCTATATAGAGCTGTATTGGTGGTACTACATTTTACTAAGAGCAGTTTTAAATCACAGTATAAAAGAACCATGTATCTTCTGCATTCCCAGGAATTATAAAATAAAACAGCTAGACACTTTTAGAGAGTGGGTCGCTTTTGCGCTGTGCAGCAATTTGGTGGCCTGCATGCCACTGCCCATTCTTTTAACACGAAAGTGTTTTATTGCCAGATACACCAAGATTTCGATGACGTCCTATCTGCCACGGAACTGACGCCAGTACAAGGAAGCGAGCGGCCTGTAAAAAGTGCACCGCTGCACACAGGGTCTTTTTGCAGGGAAGCAACCTTTAGTCCTAAAGAGCAGGTTATGTCGGAGTCCTTCAATGAAGGACTCTGGTTATGTTTAGGGTTGTTCGTTTTCGGGTTTTATATTTTAACACGAAAGTGTTTTATGCCGCGATACCCCAAGATTTCACTGACGTCATATCCATCACGGAAGTGACGCCAGTACACCTTTGCCGAAGCGACCCGACAGCAGGATGTCGCTCGCCAAGCACAGCCACAAGACAGCCCCCGACCCGCAAATCATGCTCAGCTGCAGATTTCGCTGCACATTTCACTTTCGTGTTTTACTGATTCCTAAGACAGAGGAGTCAACCGCAGTTTTTTTATTACGCGGGCTTTTTTTTCAACTGGGCAATGGGTGACTTCTCCCTCAGATCGGCCAGGGAACGCATGAAAACGTACCATAAGATACACTAACGCCTAGGGAGACAAATATCCTGCTTCTGATTAATCGCTCAACAATATTCAGTAAGCCACCTGGAGGAAGCTCCATTTTTATCCACCTTGCACATTAAAATTGATTTTTCCAGGAGATTACCTGACCCTAATGCTCCCTATGTAAAGCCGAAAGAGCCGATTTAGCTCATAAATTGTATGGCTGCCCCGAGGACCCCCCTCTCTGCGGTTTGCATTTACCTATAATTCAGAGCAGGGGAAGGGTGCGATGCACAGCACCGACCCGTCGATGCAAGTTTGGGCCGTGACAAGAGCGGTGGAGGTTGCTGAAAGACATGGCATTGCGGCCACACCCGCGACCGAAAATTCCCCACCCCTTGCGCCTTTTTTGACGAAAGTAAAGTTTTATTCATTCACTCGTTAAGCGGGCTAATACGCAAGACACATTGCGCAGCCTACAAACTATAAAACTATAACGGGTTAAAAATGAATCTTAGACTGGTAATTATTGAAAACTTATAAACTTATTCTTTTGTTAATTTAGCGTACAGTTTATATTGATGAACAATGATGAGTCTATAGTCGCAGCGGGACCTGTACCTGGAGAGAGAGAGAGAGAGAGACAACCTTTAATAAGCGTGAAGCACGCGTTCTATATCGCCTGCACGTAGCCGAGGGTGTTATATTTCATCTTCGCGCGACCAGCCGCAACATACGATTTCAATAATGGTACGCATTTTTTTCCTCGGGTTGCGACTACGAGCAGGGCCTTGATAGTGTTGTGACTGATCTAAGGTGTAAATGTCTGTGGACGATCACGAAGCTGATGGTTCTCAAAGAAGAAAAATCGCCTGATGACACTGACCGAAGCTGTATCAACATCGCATGGTTGAACCATTTCGTCGTGAACCGCGGTAACCTTTATTGTTTTTTTTTTTTTTTTGGTTCAGTTCCGCTTCGGGTTCAGTGTGTTAAAAAATTGCGGTTCAAGTTCGGGTTCAGTTCCGGTTCCAGTTTTCCGTTTGGTTTGGCTCAGGTTCGACACCCTGCTTTCAACTCATCTTAAATCCCTTTCACCTCCTCCCTCTTCTCTCCAAGACTCCCTCGCGCTGCCGGAGGGAACGAACGGAGCGGCCCGGCGGCCAGCTGTGGTGGCTCACGTTCGTCAGGTCTTCCCGCCTGTATAGATATTTTGTTTTTCTTTGGTGACCCCAGACTTTGGGGGATCTTTTCATGTCAATAAAGTCTATCAACAACAACAACAACAACAACAGGTTTTTACAGTCAAACATCATTTATTTGCCATTGTTTATTTCTGGTAAACAAAAAAAAAATTCAAATGGCTTTTACTCAACATTCGATCAGTACTAAGCAGACCACTTTTTCGACAAGTTAGAAAAACATACGTTCGTAGAATTAAAGCATCACAGCTGACAGAGCAGTCACCAAGATAAAACTAGAGATAAGAGATGCTTTAAAAAGCTAAACCTAACTAGACTTCAGAGCGAAAAATAACACCATTACAGAATTACAACAGCATAACACCATAACACCCCCCCCCCCCCCTCGATCCTTCCCCGTCAGTACCCCCTCCCTAGCAATACACAGGCGGCGTTGGGCAAGAACCACCTACGTGATTACTTGCACATAGCTGCTAGCTTGACAGAATCACCCTCCCCGCTTGTGCCAGGGCTTCGCCTGCTGTCTCATCCTGTTCGAACGGCGCGGTGGCATATATCTAACCATTGGAAAGGCAAGCGCCCTCGCGATAAGATAAAATGGCAAGGGTCCGCCTGAACAAAACTATTTCACTTTTTATTTTTACACTACGCGGAAAGATAGCAATGTCGGCTGGTGCTGACGCATGCATCACGGCTCAGCGCGCTGTGCGGCGAAGCTGCATTTCGGGGCAAAGTTCGCGCATCACCCGCACCTCAAGTCCAGCGAAACAGCGCCGTTACTTTAGAGACCGGCAAACTGCGCGGAATGACTTTAAGCTCCAAGGGTTAGTCCTTTACGGAGTTCGCCGGAGCGCACCACGTGGTGTATGACAGCTGAGAGAGAGAGAGAGAGAGAGAGAGAGAGAGAGAGAGAGAGAGAGAGAGAGAGAGAGAGAGAGAGAGAGAGAGAGAGAGAGGAGAGGAGAGAGAGAGAGAGAGAGAGAGAGAGAGAGAGAGAGAGAGAGAGAGAGAGAGAGAGAGTCTATTAAATGAAAGGAGCCCCAATTGGTCGCTTTCCTCAGCTCAGGACCCCGTTGGAACGTCCAGACGTCTCAGCCCGGTGGATCAGCCGAAGCTGATCTTGGACGCTTGAGCTGGCCAGTTCTCCCTCCCACGTACTGCTCAACCGAGGAGTAAGAAATTGCGGAAGGTGAGGGGTTGAGCTGGCACTCCCACACCATGTCCTACAGAGTGCAGGGTGCTTTGCAGAATCGAAACTGCGAGTCGTACGTATTGCATAGGCCAGATGAAGGGCAGCTTGTTCGGATGGCGAAACGTGTTAGTATGTAGGAGACACCAGTGGCGCTCCTCGTTCTTGCCGAGAGAGGCGTGTTCCGCGGGGAGCGCAAGCCGGGCCAGCCTATAGTATTGCGTAGCCTCCTGGAATCGTCGTCTCTGTTCAACTCTTTCGCGGCCCTCGGCTGGTTAGACCTCGAGCAGTCTCGTGAGCAGACATTGCCACAGAGAAGTGTGAGCCGGTGCCCAGAATTTATTTTTTTTATTCACAATTCCTTACCGGCTCCTAGGAGCATTGAGTAAGGGGGGGGGGGGGGTAAATACAAAACTATGTGCAAGAGCATTAAAGCAACATAGTACATAAATCGCTATGTGCATTAATACAGGTGATGCAAATCGATATCCTAGCTGTTCTTCAGAAGGTTCTGGCTCAAGATCTTCAATTGCAGTGTGTAAGATGCGGCCTTGGAGGTAGCTCCTACATGCTGACTGAGAACCAGTGATTATTACTTCCACAGGTGTCTGTGTTTTTACCAGTGCAATAGCTACCTCTTCGGCCTGTAGCGTCGCGACTCCCGTGAGAGTGAGGCTTGTGACGTGGCTGTCCTTCTTTGTTACGGTGGCCACCATGGCACCGTGTCTTGCATAATCTGTGGCATCCGTGTAGTACACCTCATCGTTGGAGCCATTTCTTTTCTCCAGGGCTCTAAGTCACACCTCTATCCGTCTCTTAATTGTGGAACTGCGGGTTCATATTTCTTGACAAGGGGGCCACTGTGATGTTTTGGCGTAGTTCGCCAGGAATATCTTCCATGGATTCAAGAGGGCGGTCAAGGATGTTCATGCCCAGTCACAGTAGAAGGGCCCAACCCGTATCCATCTTTGATAGCCGGTCGCGCTGACTGAGCAGGTGGCCCCCAATCAGCTCGTCCAGAGTTGTGTAGCCCAAGCTTGAGGAGACAGTCAATGGAGGTGTAGGGTGGCAAACCCAGCGCCTGTTTGTACGCCTTTCTCAAGAGCGTATCCAACTTGTTCTTCTCAGTCTTAGTAAAGTATAGGGCATCACAAACGTTAACCTTGAGACGACGAACGCCAAGACAAGTCTAAGTGTGTCCCCCTCTTTCATGCCTTTTCCTTTTACCGTGATCCGACGAAGCATGTGAGTAATCTGTCCACTCGTGCAGGCCAAATTCCTTATCATTGTAGTGTTCGTGCAATCTGCTTGGAAAACCATGCCTATAATGTTGATTTGTGGCGACGGGGTGATGGTGGCACCGTCCAGCATGATCTGCCGCCACACCGGCTCACCTACTGCCTTTACTGCGCGCTAGGAGCAGTGAGTCAGTACTTTAACCAGTCAGCAAGCTCACCAGTAACATTACTGGCCGATTCAAGTGACAGACAGGCCAATATTTTTGCATTTAAGTAGGCCAAGAAAGACTACCATCTTTCAAGCTGCAGTTTATGCTGTGGCTTGAAACACGTACCTAAAAAAAGGTAGCACATTGGGTGAGTTAGAAAATGCTCATGATGGTGAGAACTAATGAGAACAGGACAAGAAGAGTAAGAATGTCACAAGTACTGAAAGGACCGTTCCTACACTTCTTGTCCTGCTTTCGTTTGCCCTCATCATCATGAACATTTTCCGACTCACTCATCACTAGTCAAAAGGCCATTTTACATGTGCTAATCTCAACTTACTAATCCTGCAGTCCTGTCACCGCTTGTGTTCCTCCTACCCTTTGTGGGGATCGCGACTTTCACGCGAACCCCTTTTCTGGCTAGCTTCCCGTTGCGGCCGGCGTGCACACGCGCCTCGCTCACGCGACGGGAACCATACGGGAGGGCGCCAGCGACCGGACGGTTTGTTTTCGCCCTGGTGGAAGCGTTGACCCTTTTCCCCTCTGCCTTACCCGAGAACCAGTTCTTCCTCGGTACTAGCGCCACCGTAAGGCGAAGTCTGGTGGGACGTAGCATGACGAGGGGACACTCTCTTGTCTTGGGGATCCGGTAGCGCGCGGACGTTTCGGCGCGCTGGTCCTGACCTGGGGAACGCGCCACAAAGGACGCGTCCGGACGAGCTGGGAGACTGCACCCGCGCTCGCACGAGCAGCGCTCCGCTGCTCCGGTATGCAATCGGTGAGTCGAACCATCTCGATCTCTAGCGTTGTTTAATGCCTCGCTCCCAATGTTACCGTTATGGCCTACGATCAGTCTGTATGCAGTGTATTTGATTTGCACATTGCAATAAATGCTGCCATTGATGTTTTGCCCTCGCCGCCTCCTGCCTTTGTCTGTCTCCGCAAACAACGGACCCGTCCGCAGCCGGCGCTCGCAAGGCATGTTTGCTGAGCGCGGATGGCTGCGGTGTGGGAAATAACTAGTGTGTGAAATGTAGAATCCCACATCTGGCGCCCCAACGTGAGGCCTTGTTTGCGGAGACGAGCAGGAGGCACGGCAGCATCCTTTGTTCTGGCGTCGGACGATCCGAGCACAGACAACAGACTTCAGGCCTAACTGATTGGAGCGAGTTATTAGCAGAGGCGAACTTTCCTGAGAGTGAGGCGAATTATTTATTGCTGCGGCGTTTTTAATTTGTTAAGCGCCGAGTTTGCAGCAATCGTGTATATGGCAGGACATCGCTGCCAATTAACACGTGGTCTCCGAATTTTTGTCGGGACGTTGTTGTTTATGGAAACGAGGGTTTCCGAGTTTGCATCCACGCGAGGCCGGAGCCCACGCCGTTGTGTCAGCCCGAAGTGAGTGTGTACGGAAGCTGCAATTTGGGTCCGAGTTTTTCTTTTGTTTTGTCGACTCCGGGAGTCGAGGCTCTGGGAGCCGTGTGGCTGGGCCACGTGTGCCGCAAAAGGCTAGCTGGTATTGCAGCCTGGCATGGGCGCTCCGATACCGTGGAATGCGGTAGGCGCCGCTCGCTCATAAGCTGCTTGTGTTGCAGCGAGCGTGTAGGACCCTAAAAAGCAGATGTCTCCTCACGGCTGCACGTACGGGCACGTTCAGGGTTTCTTTCGTTTGGCCTGTTTCATTTTGTTGTGTTTTTGGATGCGGGTCGTTTGCCGAAGTGAGTGACCCGAAGGCTTTCAAAGCCGGTCCTCCCGGAGAAGGCACGACCTTGGGAACAATGCGAGGGCGCATGGAGCGCTCCCCCTCTTTGGTTGATCGCCTCGCGCGAGAGAAAGGAATCTCTCCCGCCTCAGGAAAGACTTGCTTTGACCCCTCGCTGCTTGAAAAACTGTTTTCCGCAGCGTAGTTGTTTTTGTTGTCGCGCCACGCGGGCGACGGGACTGAAGGGGGGCCTCATCCCTCTTCCACTGACGGGGAGAATTACGCGAGGCAAACTTTGCGCCCGCTGATTGTAACGTCGCAGGAGCCCTCTTGTTCGGCTCGAGAGACCAAGCTCTGTTCACGTAAACTAAGCGCCAGTGTGTTGAAACGTATTTCAACATTTTTACGCAAGCGGTGTTCATGTGTGTGAACATAGGGCGGTCGTTGGGAGCAAATACTGTTTCCGCGTTCATGTGTATGAATGAAGCGTTACTGATGCGAGCAAATACTGCTTTCGCATTTGTGTGGTTAAGCATCGCGCCGGGCGGTCGATGCGACCGTGTGTGTTCTTTGTGCCCTGTACCGTATAGGGTTAGAACAGGTTCTAGCTCTGTGGACATTTCCGGAGCGGTTGCATTGCTGAGAAACTTAGCAGCTGAACCATCGGATTGTGTCACGTTATCGATGCAATCGAATTCGTATTTTCCCTACCCTGCACGCTGCAGGGTTAGGACAATTTGGCGTGCTTTGTTGACGCTAACAAGCTGGTAATTATGCCGAAGCCTTGGCAGTTGTGATATTCGACATCGAACCACATGATCGATGGGATCAAAGGGCTACTGCAGCCTGTTTTTTTCCTGCCCTATACATTGTAGGGTTTGGACTATTTATTGGGCTTTGTTGACATTAACAGAGCGATGACAATGCTGACAACTCGGCAGTTGTCGTTAGGATCGCGCCACAAAGGCGGTGCGATCGGAGAGCTATTTTTTCTGCCGTACACTGAAGGTGCGGGGAGTTTCTTTGTGCAGCTAAGCCACCCCGGCTTGGACCACATGACGGAGCGTGTTTATGCTGCTGTCTACTGTTCCGGGCGAGCTGCCGAGCCTGCTGAAGGGGTGCGGTGCGGCATGCCGTCACCAGCCTGGCTGAGAGAGTCGGCAGTCTGGTCGCTCGGCGGCCACGGGCCATCACGGATGTGCCGCCACTTGAGCAACGCTTGCTTGGGTTGGCTGGTGCGGTTCTTCCCGGAGCTACCCGCCTGCAGACATCAGCGGGTGACGACCGGGCCTGCTGGTACACTACCAGCGGTTGCATTGGACGAGTGGAAGCCGGCGTAGGCAACACGATGCAGTGACTAACGATTTAATCGACGAACGAACTTTTCGTCGCCTCTAGTCCTGTAGTCAGCTCTCACCGGCGTACGCAAGGAATTTAGGAGGGAGGGATGTGGGGATCGCGACTTTCACGCGAACCCCTTTTCTGGCTAGCTTCCCGTTGCGGCCGGCGTGCACACGCGCCTCGCTCACGCGACGGGAACCATACGGGAGGGCGCCAGCGACCGGACGGTTTGTTTTCGCCCTGGTGGAAGCGTTGACCCTTTTCCCCTCTGCCTTACCCGAGAACCAGTTCTTCCTCGGTACTAGCGCCACCGTAAGGCGAAGTCTGGTGGGACGTAGCATGACGAGGGGACACTCTCTTGTCTTGGGGATCCGGTAGCGCGCGGACGTTTCGGCGCGCTGGTCCTGACCTGGGGAACGCGCCACAAAGGACGCGTCCGGACGAGCTGGGAGACTGCACCCGCGCTCGCACGAGCAGCGCTCCGCTGCTCCGGTATGCAATCGGTGAGTCGAACCATCTCGATCTCTAGCGTTGTTTAATGCCTCGCTCCCAATGTTACCGTTATGGCCTACGATCAGTCTGTATGCAGTGTATTTGATTTGCACATTGCAATAAATGCTGCCATTGATGTTTTGCCCTCGCCGCCTCCTGCCTTTGTCTGTCTCCGCAAACAACGGACCCGTCCGCAGCCGGCGCTCGCAAGGCATGTTTGCTGAGCGCGGATGGCTGCGGTGTGGGAAATAACTAGTGTGTGAAATGTAGAATCCCACACCTTGTACTGTTTTAGTTTGCGCTCACTATCATGAATATGGCTCAACGCTTTCTTCTCTCTGGCATGTACTAGAAAGATGTAGTGTGCAGCTTCTCATCCCCTTAGACTCTTTCACTTGGTTCGTGCAAGCGGCTGGCTACCCTGAGTGTGCAATCTTGCGAGGAAAAATGATAGCGAACTTGAAGACAAGACAGTTCCCAACTTTGGCCCAGCTATAGGGCCTATAGTTATGCTATGATAAGTAAACCGACTTTAGTTGTGGACCATATTTAATCAAATTAGGAGAATTAATGTAACTAAACACTCTAAAAACAAAATTGAAATCGGTTTAAGGATACCTGCTATACTTGTCTATTCTGTGCGAGGTATACCTATTAGATTATTGCATTATAAAAAGTTTCACCTCCCTTTTGAAATCAGAAATAGTTGCATGTCAAAAATAAAGTGAAACCTTTCTTTCTGGATACCTACAGGAAATAAAGCAATAATCCAATAGTTTTCTTGCACAAAACGGACCTTCCTGATCACACCGACATAAACATTTTGTCGAGTTCTTGTTTAATTAGTTAACCTTGGGGTGACAAGTTAACTAGTCTTGTAACTCATAAGGTATAGGAGCTACTTTTAAACTGATTACAGTAGTGTTATTAGGATAGTTAGTTAACTACATAAATGCTCCTAATTTGATTAGATTTGGTCCATAAATAACAAAATAGTTTTACTTGCTACATACCCCTTAATCAACGTTGCTTGATTGCCTTTTGGTATCGACGCTAATTTTAACCTAAGATTTTTTTTTTTTTGCCAGCCTGAAGTTCCGTATTTATTTTTAGAATAGATAGTGTTTCTATTTGTTTTCAGTTAATTATCCTGCATGTTGTCAAAAACATCTGCGCATATCAGATTTCTTGCGTTCCACCTGCGCAAAAAACATGGTGAACTCAACGAATTCATGAAGTCGAGAATACTGCTTCTGTTCACACAAAACATCCCAATATCTCAACGGCTACGAAAACTTGAAACTAGTTTTAGCACTGAACAATGACCCAGAATGTTGAAAAAAATTTGCCTCTTAATTTGTTGTTTAAGCAGTTTTCACAAACCGCACTATTTCCCAGCCCCATTTGGCTATCTAATTGGTTGTGCACTAGAGCATTACACGTATAGAGGTCTAAAAAACTAGTTTCAAGTTTTTTAATTAAGTTCTGACTGAACAAAGTTCAAAGAAAACCATGCTGTCGCAAATCCATCTATACCTTTTAGGCCCATGAATTTATTGAATATGTTAGCCTGCGACAGTTACCAATACAAACGCATTTCAGGATTTCCAGGAATTTCACCCCCCAACGAATTTTCTCGAGTCCCGCGATACTCCTTAAAGCCATAAATGTATCTGCCATAGATTCAGTGCTGGCGAGAGCTCTACGCGTGTGCCTGGGTCTTCCCAAATGCACATCGACAATTGGAACTTTGCGGGAAGCTCGGTGCCTCTCTGCGTCAGTGCTTCAACATCAAGAGTGCTTTCGAACGTCTCTACGCCATGTCCCTCGATCGGTGACATGCGCATCATCTGGCAGCCATCACTGCATCGCATGTAAAAAACTTGCTTCCAGAAAATTTTCAGCGACCTGTCAAGGCAGCATTGCGTGGATACTCGCACCATGGAATATGATAACAAAAATTCCCGGAATAAGCAAAACGTCGTCCATGCACGCACCTGTACTGAAGTTTTTCCCACTTGAACATATATTTACTGCATACGCAGACCACACGCACGTTTATGCGGACGGCTCACTGACCGCAGAATCATCTGCCATTGGCGTGTGGATTCTGTCGGTCCAGTGCACAACCAGGAAAAAACTGAGCCACAAAACATCATCCACCGCTACTGAGCTAGCGGCTGTAAGGGCTGCCCTTCAGTTCATTGGTGCACATCATGCCCGGCGATGGGTGATCTTAGACTCGCGGGGTGCTTTGCAGGCTCTTAGAAGGCTGTCCAACCACTGCAGTCAGCTTGTGTGTGAAATCAGTGAAATCCACACAGCGGTAGTGCGCGCGGACCGTCACATCGTGCTTCAATGGCTGCCTGGTCATTCGGGAAAACAAGGAAATACTACATATGGTGCAGCCGCCAGCGCTGGCCACTCTCCACGTAACCTCAACGTAACCTTCCTACGTAAGCTTCCTTTCTCTCGAGAGGATGCTTGTGCCCTCATCTATCGAACTGGTTGGAGTGAGCAAATGTTGAAGTGGCAGCACCCTCGCAGCGGATATCCACCTCGGCATGGAATTGGCCCTCTCTGTAAATTCCGTGTTCCACCCGACCTAACCAAAGCGTCTGAAGATGTACGGCATCGTTTGCGTCTCAACATGGCTTACACTCGAAGCTTCAAGTGAAAAATAGGGTTGGAGGATTCACCACTGTGCCCCACGTGCGCTGTGCGCGAGACTACCGAGCACTTGTTGTGTATATGCCCGCGATTTTCCGCTGCGCGAGTAACAGCGGCGAGCTGCCTGTTTCGTGTACGACGTGGAGCAAGCCTTCAGTTGTGTCACTTTCTTGGACCCTGGGCCAACAACAATGACTCATCTTTAGGGACAAAAATTCTTCTGCGTTTTTTGCGAGATTCGGGACTAGACAAAACTTTGTACATACCCAGCTTTCTCGCTCAAAATTACAACCTCTCGGGAACCTAGAAAACCCACTGTAGGAAAATGAAATTTGGCATAAAGCTAGAAGTCAACGTGAAGATTAAAACGCTAAAAGAACATTTCAGGTTTCTGAATGTGTTTTTGTGTAATTCGCTGTCAAATCTAACTCCCCATGCATTTCTATGGGATAGTTTCCATGGCTCAGGAACCCAGTCGCGCAACGTGCGCGACTTGAAACTGTGCAAAAAGCAAGTATTCACCTCAAATATTAGCTGTGCAAAAGAACATTTTCATTTCGCTAAAAAATTGCAGAGTAATCACTGTTGAAAGGACTGCCATAAGCGGGAAAGCTGCACATGAATTCTTCCATTGTGCGCATGGCTACATCTGTACGCGTTTGCGTCGTCATGTACGCTTTGACTCCTTTTTCTTGTTAGGCGCTCTGCGCTTCCTGAGCTCCATTCGCTCTATTTTTTTCTTTTACTTAATTTTATTTAAAGTTTTTTTCTTGCATTTCATTGCATGCTATTTTTTTTTTAACTTTTGCTTTCCCAGATGAAAATGGACTGCGTATTCTTGCTGGAAATGAGGATTTCCAGCCACATTTCTAGCATAATTTTCCAGTGCTAGCTGTTAATATCAACTTCCCGCTGGAAACGTAACCTTCCCAGCGAGAAATATTGATATCCAGCCAGAACATAATTTTTTTTCTCTCTGGAAATTTGTGACCCGGCTGGAAAGGTTTCCAGCTGGAGGCGGAATTCTAAATTCTGGCTGGAAAAGATATTTCCAGCCCCAGCCAGAGGTGCTCCTGGAAATGAACGTTGTAGCACTTTTCGCTTTTAAAATGCATAACAACATAAAAAGTGTGCTAATCGCTTTAATACGTAAGTAAAACACTTCAACAATAAGCGATCCCAAACTAAAAAGCAACAACCTCTTCAAAATTGTTTTAATTGTGCACGGACTAAATTTTCACGCGCCTGTGCCGGCGCCATTTCACACACCTAAAACGTGTTCGACCGCTCCAGACTACTCCATGTTGGCGTACGTGAAGAGGCCCGCACGTGGCGGAGCGGCTAAAAGGAGGAAAGAAATCCTTGGGTCACGTGATCAAAACGTGACGTCATTGGGTTTGTTTTTGAGAGCCTAGGGACAACGCCGAAGTAGGCGCAGCATTTCCCTGCCCCCCCCCCCCCCCCCCCCCCCGAGTGAACGATTTGCGCTGTCAGTACCCAGCGTGTCAGTTTGTGTTGATTGCTACCAAACGAAGCTGCAAATGCGTGAATATGCCGTGAATGCTAATATTGGTGCAATCTCCCTATCCGATTAGGTGTCTTACATATCTACTGCAACATTTCATCAAACAAAGGGTGACACCCACGCTTTTTATAATGCTCAGAAAGATTTGCGCCCGTTGAATTCATTATCGTAAACAAATGCTCTCTGAGATGGACGCTTAGCGTCCTGTCTGGCCCACATACACGGACTTACATGACAACAGAATTCTGTAAACCATTCCAATCGTACAACGAACTAAAGGCTGCACATGGTTAACATCGCACTCGTTCCTCCCTTTCCTTGGATGATCTTTGTTATAAAAAATGCGGCAAAGATTGCCCACTTTTGCTTTTGCAAAAAACAACACACAGGACGATGCGCTGTGTTCTTGTGGTGGGTTGTCCTGTGTCGTCTTATTCCACGTCGCCATCTTTCCCAACTTTCAGTTGTGCTGACACAGCATTTAATCCTGTTCCTGCAGTGTCTGCATAAAAGGGCATCCAGTGGAAAAAAAGTGCTTGGACCTGGCCCCTACGATGTTGGTGCAGGGCTTGGAGGGCAAGGCTTGGTCTACATCCTTTCTGGGTACCCATGGAAAGCAGGTGAATGCCTCCACAAGTGGGTCGTTTTGAGGTACACTTGAAATTCGCAGCAGACAGACTGCGTCTGCTCGCAGACCACCCTGGTAGTATGACAACCAAATATGTAACTGTGACCTAGTTACTGACGGGAAGACTTATTAAAAAATCAACTGCCAATCTGTTGAAACGACAAAAACGGGGGATGTGAAGCTTTCCAAAACCAAGTCCAACACAAAATTAACCAGCCCAGTACTGACACCTGTTTCTTATCGGGATGGTCTGCTGCACTCCAGTTGTGCTCTCTAGAGCTTTACTGATGTAGGCAATCCATGACCTTCCGTAGTGTACAACCACTGTCGTTAGATGGGGGTGTGCATTTTCTGTGTAATTTTCCATGTCCATGCAAATCCAGATTGCTTCGACTGTGCTGGAATGGCGCAATGGGTCAGATGTGAGCTTCGTAACATGAGGGACCCAGGTTCAGTTCAGATCCCGGGAAGTGTTTTAATGTTTTTTCACTTCACCCATGATCGTCATCATCAGAAAAAGTTGGCTTTCCTGCTGTTCATTTTGGGTGGACTACTGAAACATCAGGGAGAGGCTGGAAGCTTCACTTTAGTAAATGAAACTGTTCCAGGTACAGTATGTGTGCGAAGCTTAAGCATTGTAAATGAGCCAAGCCAGTGAGGAGTGGTTATAGGTTGTATCCTCGTCAAGAAAGATCACAAAAAGTTCAATGTGAATCATTAGGCTTGCAAACTTGTCAAATCTAAACGTGACACTTTATTGTACCAGTCTTTCATGCTCAGCTGAGGAATGGTAGACAGATGGGGGCAACAACTGGCCGAAAGGGCTATTAGAACGCAGTTCATGTGCCTATGAAAATATTTTAAAGAGTACTGGTACGAAATTTTCGTGTTACATTTTTCCCATTGCTATGGCTGCCTACCAGCCCAGGAATCATAGAACGGAACATTACATGGTCGACCGCAGAGTAAATAAATAATTATTTTGAGCCTTATTTATTCGTGTCAGTTTCGGCTTCGACAAAACGAACATTAAGGCTCTCTGCCATGAGAGAATGGCAGTCTTGATGTCACTGTTCCCGTTGCATCATGGCCAGACTGGACGCGCGCGCTAGGGTGAGTGAACAAGCCCAGGCTGGCTGTGGTCGCACACGCCTGGGCCACACGATATCAGTCCTAAACAGTGACATGATACACAAGGCAGTGCGCCGTGCGCCTTCAGCAGCCGGTGTGTTGGTTAAGTCACTGGAGCCCTAATGTCGGCAGTTTGGGGCAAACTGCATGGCGAGGCACTCCATGCCATGACTCCATGTAGTCTTGCTTATGCCAGTGTCAAAAGGGTATTCATTCTGAGCTTCCTGAAGCATGCAGAGATTACAATTGATTTAAAATATGTTATACTGAACGGCTGCTAATAAAATCTTCATATACAAAGGAAACTTTTTGCATGGTTATCTCAGCTTTGATATTTCGTCTCAGTACTGCTTTAAGTACAGCCTAATCACGTTATGAACGTTTAATAGTGGTGCTACTCCTTAAGGTACTTTTTAGTTGTTTTAAGCTGACGTTTTCAGTTCGGAGTTAAGAGAGGCCGTAACATTCTGGCCATCAGTATTTCTAAGTCGTTCTTCAAAACATTTTTTTGCTCGGCACTTCTCTGAAATGTCGAGCACACCTAAGTGAACTTAGTCGTGATTAAGGTATTATCGTGCAAAGGTCAAGCAATCTTTACCCTTGCACTCACCTGGCAGAAGATCATCCTTACATCAGAAAGAGTTTTGTTTTGCTGAGTCTTTGCCACTTAGCACTTAGGACCACCATAGAACTTGCTGCCCACATGGGAGTGCTCTCCAGCTGAATCAGCCTTAGGTGTCACAGGAGTGAGAGTAAGAACTTTTAAATAGTGTTAAAACAAGCACTTACAATAGCTATCTTTTTTGGAACGTGTTAACATGTCGTCCAACCTCATGGCGACTGTAGGGTGTGACCTGTTCCTAGAGGGGCAAAATCAGAAAAATAGAGACGAGCAAGTAAGTCATCATTGCATGACAGCTTCTTAGACACCTAAGTTAAGCTGCTTGCAATCAGTGGCAATCCCAAGAGCCCCCCCTGACGGTTGCAAATGTGTAGCGACCGTCAGAAATGCGGGCTCGGGCCAGCCGTTGTACTGCCTAAGAGGGGCCAAAAGCTACTGTGCCGCTAAGTGCTTGTGTGCAAGCGGGTTACTCCGCATACGCACACATGCCAGCATGGTTATCACCTCCTCCAAAAAACTGGTTCAAGGAGGGGAGTGGTTCTTTATTAGCTCCCCCCCCCAGAGAAAATTCACCCCCTCTAAAACCGATATCTGCGACCACTACTGCCTGAAATTTACGTGCAAACAAAATTGTATGCAAGATCTTTACAGTTTTATTGCCTGGTTCAAAGAGACTGGTATACAAAATTTTGAGGAAAGCTGGAGTTGGCCGTGTTTTTATTTGTATTAGGGTTTTTTTGTGGAAATGTGCGAGTTCATTAGTTATTTTATAATTTTTTTAACTGCTACAGGAACGTTAATTTGTAGAAGTGGTTCCATGTATTTGGTGTTCTATGTTTATTTATTCAAGGTATACCCTTATGGTCCCACGGGCATTAATGAGGGGTGTGGTACCTGAGCAGATTGAACGAAGAATAATAACATCAGAGAATTCTGCCAAGTGTGTAGAAGGAAAAAAAATAAAAGAAAAAATACAGCAGAAACGTCAGTGTCCATATGCATACTAAAAAACGTACACGCAAGGAACACAATTATAGTATACTGCGTTTAAGCTATTTGGTCATTTGAATTTTTAATGGGAGGCTCCTAAGGAAATATATGTAGTGCTTGACCTGTTTTCAAAATGGTATTTCTTTTTTACTTTTTAGTGACAGAGGTCTCAACGAGCATCTGGATGCACCAACAACGTTTGTGCTGGGCACATCTGATATCTGTCGTCTTCTATGGCTGTGGTGCTGGATATAAATAAAACAAAAAAACTGTCTCCTTCATTTGGTATATTCCTTTTACATAATGCAGGATCGTGGAAATAATGTGGAGGACACTACACGAGCACTTGCACGCCATCGTCCCCTGGTCTCTTATCTGGTATTTATGCTGCAGTTTAAACAACGAACTGCCAGGTAGCCAACATTCACAACCATTTCAAGTTGTACCTCTCAATCTGAAAAGTTATAATTAATTTGTCCAAGGAACATTTTAAATGTCGTCACAAGAGCACATGATGAAAGATTGAGATGCTACACTGCAGGTTCACTTACAACAGCAGGTTCTAAAAATTTTGCATATTTGTCTGCTCTTGAAGCCTGTAAGTTGGAAGCAATCTAATGCCTGCTCTACATCGGTTACTACAAAGGGCTAGTGTCATAGCAATCAAGCATCTTGCAATAACACAAATTTGTTTAGACTTGGAGCCACTAAATAAGCTACGCTACCATCTATCGCCCATAAATGTGCATTTTGGAATGACCAGATCTGGAAACTGACTTGCAGAGGCAATATCTCATCCTACGTTTTTTTTTTTTTTTTTAGTTTAAGTGTCACACTGCACACCCCGGCCGGTGCAGAAATCTCGCAGCTTTGCACGGAATTTTTTTTTTCTCATCGTTCTTGAAAGAAGCAAGAAACTTTGTGGGGATCGCGACTTTCACGCGAACGCCTGTTCTGGCTAGCTTCCCGTTGCGGCCGGCGTGCACACGCGCCTCGCTCACGCGACGGGAACCATACGGGAGGGCGCCAGTGACCGGACGGTTTGTTTTCGCCCTGGTGGAAGCGTTGACCCTTTTCCCCTCTGCCTTACCCGAGAACCAGTTCTTCCTCGATACTAGCGCCACCGTAAGGCGAAGTCTGGTGGGACGTAGCATGACGAGGGGACGTTCTCTTGTCTTGGGGATCCGGTAGCGCGCGGACGTTTCGGCGCGCTGGTCCTGACCTGGGTAACGCGCCACAATGGGACGCGTCCGGACGAGCTGGGAGTCTGCAACCGCGCTCGCACTCCGCCGCGCTCCGCTGCTCCGGTATGCAATCGGTGAGTCGAACCATCTCGATCTCTAGCGTTGTTTAATGTCTCGCTCCCAGTGTTACCGTTATGGCCTACGAGTAGTCTGTATGCAGTGTATTTGATTTGCACTTTGCAATAAATGCTGCCATTGATGTTTTGCCCTCGCCGCCTCCTGCCTTTGTCTGTCTCCGCAAACAACGAACCCGTCCGCAGCCGGCGCTCGCAAGGCATGTTTGCTGAGCGCGGATGGCTGCGGGGTGGGAAATTACTAGTGTGTGAAATGTACAATCCCACATCTGGCGCCCAACGTGGGGCCTTGTTTGCGGAGACGAGCAGGAGGCACGGCAGCATCCTTTGTTCTGGCGTCGACGATCCGAGGACAGACAACAGACTTCAGGCCTAACTGATTGCAGCGAGTTATTAGCAGAGGCGAACTTTCCTGAGAGTGAGGCGAATTATTTATTGCTGCGGCGTTTTTAATTTGTTAAGCGCCGAGTTTGCAGCAATCGTGTATATGGCAGGACATCGCTGCCAGTTAACACGTGGTCTCCGACTTTTTGTTGGGACGTTGTTGTTTATGGAAACAAGGGTTTCCGAGTTTGCATCCACGCGAGGCCGGGAGCCCGCGCCGTTGTGTCAGCCCGAAGTGAGTGTGTACGGAAGCTGCAATTTGGGTCCGAGTTTTTCTTTTTGTTTTGTCGACTCCGGGAGTCGAGGCTCTGGGAGCCGTGTGGCTGGGCCACGTGTGCCGCAAAAGGCTAGCTGGTATTGCAGCCTGGCATGGGCGCTCCGATACCGCAGAATGCGGTAGGCGCCGCTCGCTCATAAGCTGCTTGTGTTGCAGCGAGCGTGTAGGACCCTAAAAAGCAGATGTCTCCTCACGGCTGCACGTACGGGCTCGTTCAGGGTTTCTTTCGTTTGGTCCGTATTATTTTGTTGTGTTTTTGGATGCGGGTCGTTTGCCGAAGTGAGTGACCCGAAGGCTTTCGCAGCCGGTCCTCCCAGACGAAGGCACGACCTTGGGAACAATGCGAGGGCGCATGGAGCGTTCCCCCTCTTTTGTTGATCGCCTCGCGCGAGAGAAAGGAATCTCTCCCGCCTCAGGAAAGACTTGCTTTGACCACTCGCTGCTTGAAAAACTGCGTTCCGCAGCGTAGTTGTTTTTGTTGTCGCGCCACGCGGCCGACGGGACTGAAGGGGGGCCTCATCCCTCTTCCACTGACGGGGAGAATTACGCGAGGCAAACTTTGCGCCCGCTGATTGTAACGTCGCAGGAGCCCTCTTGTTCGGCTCGACAGACCAAGCTCTGTTCACGTAAACTAAGCGCCAGTGTGTTGAAACGTATTTCAGCATTTTTGACGCAAGCGGCGTTCATGTGTGTGAACATAGGGCTGTCGTTGGGCGCAAATACTGTTTCCGCGTTCATGTGTATGAAGTGTTAGTGATGCGAGCAAATACTGCTTTCGCATTTGTGTGGTTAAGCATCCCGCCGGGCGGTCGATGCGATCGTGTGTGTTCTTTGTACCCTGTACCGTATAGGGTTAGAACAGGTTCTAGCTCTGTTGACATTTCCAGAGCGGTTGCATTGCTGAAAAACTTAGCAGCTGAACCATCGGATTGTGTCACGTTATCGATGCAATCGAGTTCGTATTCTCCCTACCCTGCACGCTGCAGGGTTAGGACAATTTGGCGTGCTTTGTTGACGCTAACAAGCTGGTAATTATGCCGAAGCCTTGGCAGTTGTGATATTCGACATCGCACCACATGATCGATGGGATGAAAGGGCTACTGCAGCCTGTTTTTTCCTGCCCTATACATTGTAGGGTTTGGACTATTTATTGGGCTTTGTTGACATTAACAGAGCGATGACAATGCTGACAACTCGGCAGTTGTCGTTAGGATCGCGCCACAAAGGCGGTGCGATCGGAGAGCTATTTTTTCTGCCGTACACTGAAGGTGCGGGGAGTTTCTTTGTGCAGCTAAGCCACCCCGGCTTGGACCACATGACGGAGGGTGTTTATGCTGCTGTCTACTGTTCCGGGCGAGCTGCCGAGCCTGCTGAAGGGGTGCGGTGCGGCATGCCGTCACCAGCCTGGCTGAGAGAGTCGGCAGTCTGGTCGCTCGGCGGCCACGGGCCATCACGGATGTGCCGCCACTTGAGCAACGCTTGCTTGGGTTGGCTGGTGCGATTCTTCCCGGATCTACCCGCCTGCAGACATCAGCGGGCGACGACCGGGCCTGCTGGTACACTACCAGCGGTGGCATTGCACGAGTGGAAGCCGGCGTATGCAACACGATGCAGTGACTAACGATCTAATCGACGAACGAACTTTTCGTCGCCTCTAGTCCTGTAGTCAGCTCTCACCGGCGTACGCAAGGAATTTAGGAGGGAGGGATGTGGGGATCGCGACTTTCACGCGAACCCCTTTCTGGCTAGATTCCCATCGCGGCCGGCGCACAACGCGCCTCGCTTACGCGACGGGAACCATACGGGAGGGCGCCAGCGACCGGGTGGTTTGTTGTCGCCCCTGGTGAAGGCGTTGACCCTTTTCCTCTCTGCCTTACCCGAGAACCAGTTCTTCCTCGATACTAGCGCCACCGTAAGGCGAAGTCGGGTGGGACGTAGCATGACGAGAGGACGCTCTCTTGTCTTGGGGATCGGTAGCGCGCGGACGTTTCGGCGCGCTGGTCCTGACCTGGGGAACGCGCCACAATGGGACGCGTCCGGACGAGCTGGGAGACTGCACCCGCGCTCGCACTCCGCAGCGCTCCGCTGCTCCGGTATGCTATCGGTGAGTCGAACCATCTCGATCTCTAGCGTGGTTTAATGCCTCGCTCCCAGTGTTACCGTTATGGCCTACGATTAGTCTGTATGCAGTGTATTTGATTTGCACTTTGCAATAAATGCTGCCATTGATGTTTTGCCCTCGCCGCCTCCTGCCTTTGTCTGTCTCCGCAAACAACGAACCCGTCCGCAGCCGGCGCTCGCAAGGCATGTTTGCTGAGCGCGGATGGCTGCGGGGTGGGAAATTACTAGTGTGTGAAATGTACAATCCCACAACTTATACGCAGAGATAATTCAGTGACGGAGAAATAATGAAGGAGACGTCCTCCAAGTCGGATGATTGGTCGGTGGTGCGGCAGCAGTAATATTAGGGCCACACAGAGGAGAAAGAAATGTTGAAGTTTTTAAAACCAGCGCAGGACAAACTCGGCGCGATACCATGTACACGGTCAGGCAGGCACGCTCCGCATTCATAAAAAACATATCGTCAAGCAAGACACCCGTAAAAATTGAAGTAATTACTAAAGGAAGCGTCACTTCCAGCCGTTTCTTGCGTCGTCTGCGTCTAGACGCCGGCACTCAGCCTCTTACAGGGAATTCCCTAGGAGGCGACGCGCGAGGCCACAACAAACCTGCTCGCTGCAACAACAAATTCCCTAAATGTCCCTAACTATTGTCCCCAACTGGCAGTGGTTTCAGGAGCCAATCAAAACGTGGAATAATTTCCTCCTTTTAGCCGCATGCCGCACGTGGTTGCAGCGCGTTTTACGTCCTCTTTTGGGCTAAACTTTTGACAGTGTACTCAATTCTTTTCTCTACAGCGGTTTTGTGCGTGATTGTGCTGTTCGTGGAAGACGTTGACAGGATCGCTCTCGCGTTATTCGTGTCGCTTGTCGATAACAAAGTGAAATGCCCAAAAAACGATGTGGTGCAACAATGTACTGCGTACCGTTCAACACTGATACTACCAAATATAGGTAAGTGCACATTCGTATTGATTTGCTCAAATCTATGAGCTTGTAGATTTCTTCAGTGTGGGAAGCGGAATCAAAATGCGTGCACGCTTATAGCCCTAACGCAGTCTTGATCATTGCAGCGACTTAGTACCGTGTGCGGCGCTCTCGTAAAAACACTGCATTGGGCCTCGCTAAAGTTCGACTGGGTCATTGGTTATTATATTCCGGTGGCATGTGTACAGTGAGAGAGTAGCTGTCGAAGGTTTTAGTGAGTTTCAGACGTCGGCGTGTATTTCAATAAACACGGCGTAATTAATGCATGAGCGGTGAGGCGCCGTCAACAATTGAAGGGCAGCAGACAGTCACATGTGATATTATGTTACAAGGTGAACCAATCTATAATAAATCGATTTTTCTTCTGTTTTTTTTTTCTGTGAGGGAACGTCTACATTGCAGAATGTGGTACACGAGGCTTGCAACCTAGAAGACTGCGGGTGGAAGGACCAAGAAGTGGCATCGAGAACTCTGGTAAGCACATAAAAAGATGGAAATGGTTTGACTGGCAGTTGTGCAAAGGTCCTTGACATTGCGGTTTCTCATGATGCTTTATTTTTCATAGGCTACCTGAACCACTGGGAGGACCATTTACCCAAAGAAGGTGGAGATTCCGGCCCCTGCGGATGTTCTGGGTACACACGTGACAAGGCTGAAAATGTGTAATATACGGAACGACAATATAGTTTAAAATTTTCAATTTGGCCTCTGTGTTACTGCTTCGGGGCACAAAAGCCCACACAGAAGAGTTCTTTTATTCGGAAATGCTGAAAGTGTTTTGGTGTCTGCTACAAAGGACTTCAGGTGAGAATGCTGTTCATAAAAATTAAATTTGGTATGTGTTACTGCAAAACGTGGCAAAAAAAGTGATTTCTGGCTGGGAATGGAGAAGAATCCAGCATGAAAGAAGTGATTTCTTGCTGGAAAGTGGGACAGAATCCAGCCAGAAAAAACATTTCTGGCTGGGAAGTGGTGCACTATCCAGCAAGAAAACAATCAATTTCCAGCCAGAAAGGTTGTAGAACCAGCAAGAATAAAGCAATTTCGAGCTGGTAAGCTACCCCATTCTGGCTGGAAATAATGGTATTTCCAGAAAGAAAAGGGTGATTTCCAGTTAGAAGTGGCATATTTTTCCTGCTGGGAATGGTGCGATTTCCAGCCAGCAGACGTGACATTTCTGGCTGGAGACAAGCCTGGAAATTTTGATTTCCAGCCACTGGTGCCAGCTCCAGTCCAGGCTGGAAACGATTTCAGGCTGGAAGAATGTTTCATAACACAGCCGGGACTGGAAATCATTGCCATCTGGGTTCTCTCTATTGTTGCTTCCCCGATCTCTCACATTCACTTCACTGCATTGTAATCACCCCCATATGGCGTAGCAAGCACTGCCGCTAGCAGAGCTGACCTCTCCAGCCCACATTAAAGAGTTCTTTCTCTCTCTCCAACTGGTTAAACGATTATTTAAAGGAGTGCTGACACCAATTTTCGGCGTTATTGTTACACAGTTCACTTCCTTTACTAAATAGAATACCCTGGCTGAAATATGAGCGTCCTGTGACGCGAAGAATATACTTTAATTTGATCTCATTTATCGCGCCGACGGAACAGCATGCCGTTGCGCTGCTGAGCACAAGGTCGCGGGTTCGATTCCCAGCCGCGGTGGCCGCTTCTCTGATGGAGGCGAAAAGCAAAAACGCCCGTGTGTACGAAATTTCGGTAAACGTTAAAGATCCCCAGGTGGTCTAAATTAATAAGGAGCCCTCCACGACGGCGCGCCTCATCGCCTGCGTTGCGTCGGCGCGTAAAACCCTACAATCATCGAAACAGCATGCGGAGCGGCGCTCAGCAAATGGACATCAGCATGGCATCATCCCAGGGTAGCCAGAAGAAGTGACACGGCCGGCACTCGTCAAAAACTCGTGACGTCACTTTACGCGCGCGGCCCTGCGAGCGGCGATTGGGCGCTGGCGCATTCACAAACAGGTGCAGGTAGCCAGAGCTACAGGCATAACCGCTGCCCAGAAAGGCACTATTGCCAAAAATAAAGTTCCACACACGGGAAAGGAAGCGATAATATGGCCCGGAATCGCAATGGAAGTCGCCATCAGGACTTTTATTGAAAGCGGTCATTGAATTTCCGCAGCAATGGTAGGCTTAATGCCTTCAGGCAGCTCAGCCGTTCAGCTCTGGCAGCGGCGCGGTCGAAACAACGCCCACACATTCTCCGCAGTGTTTTGACGTCCGCACAAAGCGGTGAGGTCATGCCTTGAAATTTCGGGCTGAAAGTGCACAAAATTGAAACAAGCGATTTTCAGACCGTTCAACGTAATTATCGCGAGCTCAAGTATTTAAAGTCCTGTTTCGGGTTCACTAGACCATTAAGCATCAATAACAGTAATAAAAATGGAACATGAAAATTTCGTGTCAGTACTCCTTTAACCTTGTTTTTGTCAGTCCTACAACATCCCTGGAATGCGTTTTCTTTGTAGCTTATGCCTAACGATTACAAATGCTACCAAAGTGAATTCAGGATTTTAGATGCAAGGCATCTCTAACATTCGGCGTGTCCTGCGTTGACCGGCGTAGTCCGCACTCCTCATTACGCATGCGCAAACTCTCCTCCGTTCTTCTCTCCGACAGCTGTGCGTTATGCGCTCTCTCCGGCTCATTATCATAACAGCTGGCGCACTTCGCCTACGTTCGCATGTGCTCCGGTGCGCTTATGCGCGCATGTGTGCGCATGCGCAACTTTCCTCCGCTGTCTCCTCTCCTTCAAGCGGGCATATAAAGCGGTGAGCGCTCGGCGCCCGGGCCGTTCAGTTAAGCGCGCGCTTTCGCTTGACACAGTTGCTCGACTCCACTTGACTTTGCTCGTGCTTCGCTTGACGACGACGACTCCGTTGAATCTTCCGATGAAGACTGTCTTTACGTACTTAAAACTCTACGTGAGATGGAGCATCATTTAAGGTTCACTACACTTTAACCACATTTGGGTAACCAACATAACGGAAACGCGAATTGAACCCCGTGAGATGCCTTGCATCACCCCAGGGTTCCCCTCGTGGGAATAAGGTGGCGGAATTTTTTATTTCCCTAGTGAACAGGGACTAAGACTTATGGCTAGCAGTACATGAAGCACTGCCAAGCTTGCACACCCACAAGGCAGGAGCAAGAACCTTAAACATGGTTGGAGGATGGGCCTTGGACACTGACTAGCAGATTGCTCAAATTTTGTAATAAGTGAACAGCATCCCGCACATCCTATTATGTTGAACCAATTGAACATGCTTCCAACGTGTTTCTCCTTTTACAGATCTGGGTTACGTCAGGCAATTAAGCCAGTTATTAACCGAGAGCAACTTTATCATCACAGCAACAATGCCAAAGTGCCATACTGGAGGGCTATGAATGAAATTCAGAAACATTTCTAACCACTAATTTGGGCCCCATCAAAGCTCAGTTTGCTACTGATCCCTGCATAGCCTGGTTGCAACTTGGGCTAATTCAATTTTGTCACTTAATTTAAGGGGGGACTCAGGCGGCACAGAAAGTGTGTCCCAAGACCGGCCCGTCTATTGCCGCTTTCTGGCATGTCCGGCCAACATCCAGGTTCTGGCAGCCACTGATCATACGATAAGAGGCCAACATTCGGCAACCAGCGCTTCGGTATTTCTCCGGCCGCCCGTGTTCAGACGCACAACGGCAGCTGCCCGGCTGCCAGATATTCAGTTGCCTTTCGGCTGCCGATGTTGAGAAAGAAATCGGCCGGAGTACGGCTTTAGGGCATCCGTTTCTCCTTCGAGAAGCGGTGTTCAGCCGAAGCACGGCAAGCGACCGGCCACAGGATATCCGTATTCCTGTGGCAGTTGGTGTTCGAAAGGAGACCGGCCGTAGCGCGGCTGCCGCGCATCCGCTCTTTCAACGGTGAACCGCGCGTCCGGCAGCAGAATATTCGTTTTCTTCGGGCAGCCGGTGTTATAAAGGAGACCGGCCGACTTACGGCCTCAGAATGTATGTTTTTCATTTGGTTAGCGGTCCTCGGCCGAATTACGGCAAGCGAACGGCCGCAGAATTTTCGGCAACAGGTGTTCAACAGGAGACCGGCCTTCGTAAGGTATCAGGTTATACGTCATTATGCGAACAACGGCGCGCGTCTGGGCGCCGAGAATTCATGCACAGACGTGCTTGGAAGAAGACCCGCCGATGTAGGACCGGTTTTTCCCTGGGTGAAGAAAGAGCCGTTAGCGAGTAGAATGGCCCAGACACGTTTTTCATCCGCTCGGTGTTTGTGCGTTTTAAATGAACGAACTACGTTTGTCAAATAGTAATGAGTGTTCTAGGTGAACGGGCAAGGTGCAAATCTCACTGGACATTACCAGGGAAACGTTTAGGCCATCGAAATGCCATTTATTGCCACAAGAAGACTGTGCCACACCGACGGGTGAGCTAAGCCTCGCCAGTCGTAGCCGCTACAACGCCTCGCCCGTCGGCTTCGTCGACGCATCAGCTCGAGGCTATTCGTCGCCCCCTCAAGAAATGGAGACCATTGGAGACATCGACCCGGCAGCGATGTCCGACCCGAGATGGCGGTGGTTGCCGAGGTGGCCACCACGCAGGAGCTCAACCGGCGCCATGTCAAGGACTCCCCACCAAAGAAAGGCAAGGGCGCGCAAAAGAGCAAGTTTCCGGCTATTCTTCTCACAATAATACTGCGAAAAACAATGTGCACTATATTGTTTGTGATAGAAGAGGCTAATCTCATGCATTGGTAGACTCAACTTCGTGCCCTGCACTATGTTACTTCATGGGATTTTATGACTGCCTATTTAGAAACAAGTGTTATTTTGAATTTGCCATAACAACAGAGCCTTGTGAATGACGAAGCCTGGATGTTAATTTAGTTGCGGTGTTTGAAATTGAGATTAGCTACACTTGGGATATGACTCATTTGGTTAAACATAATCGCCAGCATCCTAGCAAACACGGATTTCGTCGGGTTTTTTCTTGCTCAACGCAGCTTGTTGAGTTCACGCGCGATCGGCTCTAGCAATAGATAAGCTTAAAGTAGCTGAATATTTTCTTGTGCGGCAAAAAAGCATTTGACGGTGTTTCATCACCTTCTTGTTAGTACATTGCGGGCAATAAACTGAATGAATCGGTTATTGCATGGATAACCGAGTATATCTCACTAAGACAGCAGTTGGTCGCTCTCAATGGTTGTTCGTCCGGATATGTTCCCGCGACCTCAGGAATTCCCCAAGGCTCAGTTGCGGGTTCTCTTTTGTTTGTGTGGCCTCAAAGCTTTGTTAAAAATGTTCGCGATGACTGTGTAATTTACAGGACTATAGCGAATGAACGTGATTCCGAATACTTGCAGCATGATTCAAATTATTAACATCCTGGTGTGCTGATTCAGAAAAGTCGTTGAATCTTAAAAAGTGTGTTAATGTCAACTTTACAAGAAAACCTTAATTACCATTGAATGCGTATACAGTAAATTACACTGCTTTAAGAACGGCCGGGGAATGTAAATAACGAGGAGTTTATTTAACGAGTTGTTAGAGAAATAGGCACGTTCACAACATTAAAGTTACGGCTGCACGTGTTTTTGGCTTTCCGAGATAAAATTTCAGCGAACCTCCACTTAACTTAAAATAACAACCGTATATTTTACTCATGTGCGCTCAATGTAGGAGTATGCATGTCTTTTCTGGGATCCCTACAGCAAAGAGCTGGTTGATACGCTCGAAAACATACAGAATAGGGCAGTGCGATTCGTATTAGGTATTGGCACTGTCAACTTCGGATGAGGGAAAGTAAAAGTAAACTTAAATGGTAAGACGGGAAAGATCATAGACGAAACCTGAGGTTGAAATTTTTTCGTAATATCTATCATTCGAAAACTGGAATAGAAGGAGAGAAGTATATCCAAGCGCCATTCTACATATCCCAAAGTGGGATCGGTAGCTTGAAGCAAATTATTAACTTTCCTTTAAGGTGACGCCTTGCGCGATTCATTTTATTTTAGATCAAGATAAGAGTGTAATTATCTTCCACGTATGATTTTATCCACTGTTTATAATGACGATTTTCACCACGCTTTGTAGAATTATTGTTTTTTGGTCTATTTGATGCTTAGTGTTATGTATCTCCCTGCTGTAATGCATGCAAGGGCAAGCAGGTATCAAATAAATAAATAAATAACTGGACAAATCAATAAATAAACAAATAAATTTAAAAAAAACAAATAAATAAACTTGCGGAGCCGCAAGTTCGCCTCCGACGGGTTGAGAACCCTACGCATTCAAACTTGACCAATGAAATATTTATTGCTTTATTTGCTGCAGTATGCAAGGTTTTCTGTATGAATACTACAATTGCTAAGTTATTTGTTTGAAAGAAAATATGAAACTCTTGTCTTACGCCTTTCCTTGCGTGAACACAGAGGGATACAACTGCAGCCATCTGAACAAGGGCGTCATTCGCAACACGTCTAGAATTTTCTTGACGTATACGACTTCAGAGGAAAATTAAGTTCTTTTGGACTATTAAGGTGTGTGCACGTAACTCATGAAAACAACATAAAATATATATTGAAACTGAAAGTACTTCTTTGATCTCTTCTAGGATCAGCCCTGTGAAAGATCATCAGAAATGTTGGTCGAGTAGAAAATTTCTTTGCAAGAAAAATGGGCAAATACTGGACATACTTTTTGTGTGAAGTAAATTATATTGAATGCTGCTGAGTGTTTTGTGGAGTACCGAACCGCTTCGTAAAGGCATTCGCACCGGTTTTATATTTAAAAAAACTGGTCAAGCAGCTGTTGTAAAAATAGTTGATTTAGTCAGAGGAAGAAAGTATTGTCCTAAAATAAATTGCCTTAAAGTGGCACTTTCATCTTTGTGAAATTCAATCCAATAAAGTATGCCCCTCCCCATCCTTCCTTGTTTATTACAGGTAAGCCGCCCCACAGAAGATATCAGGACCTGGACAATAAATCTATTCCAGCTCTGCAAAGAAATGAATATTTGCTGTATTCGACAGTAAAAGAGGCACAGCAATTAAAGGAACGACCATTTGTGAGCACTGTTGAATAAATTAATTTTGGTGTAAACTGACGCTGATAATTAAGCCAGGCTGCGCTGAAGGCTGGACGGCTGGTGGTTGCGCGCGGGCTCACTTTGATGTGGGTGCAGTGGACCCAAAATGGTGGGTTTGTGCTGCTGGACAGCGCGATTGAGTCATCTGCTTCCGCTGCATCCGCTTCCGCAGTGGTCGTCCACCGGCCTCAGTACAGTTAACGTACTGTGGCTGAACTACAATGCCCGTAGCACGGCCGAATTTCCGGCAGCTTTAGTCCGGCTGGAGTCCGACGACCGCACCTTGGCTGTCCTCCGGTGGCCGTACTTCGGCCGCACACGGGTGGCTTTGGGATGGCCGGAGCCCTACGGCTGGAATCTGGCCGTATGAACGTAAGCCGGTCGACTGGCCGACGGACACTGGCCATTGGACAGTGATGGGAGTACGGCCGTATACGGCCAAAAGGCCCACATTTGGACACGGGCCGAACATGGTTGCCGGAGAATAGCCGGGCAGAAAATCACCGGCCAAAGTACACCGGCTTGAGTAACGCCGAACAGTCCTGTGCTGCCTGGGGAGGTGGGGATCGGAGCAAACTTTTTTATTTTTTGACATATATAGTAATGATTTGAAATTTCAGGATGATACATTCAGTAGTTTTTGTGTTACAGAGGTGTACATGTTGCCCGCTCGTGGAAAGCCTAGCACGGTATTGACGTATGGTAGGAAGTTCAGAATACTTTTCAATTGTAGTCAAAAGAACACTACAGGGTATGACATTCTTCGAATTTTTTTTACACCCTTCATTTTTTTTACACAGAACATAATTTTCACTTGTACCCAGTAGTATACAGCTGACTCAGCCGTAAATGTCACATAAAAAAATAACTAGGCCCTAAAATGAAAATCGGAGAATGTCGTACCCTGCAGAACTCTTCAAGGATCGAAATAAAACAGACAGTGTCAAAATCCGCCCAATGGTTGCCATGTTATCCTTTCCACGAGCAACGAAGAACTCGTAAAACGCACTTTTGAGAAAATAGAGAGTTTTAGCATATCGTTACCGTGTTTACGTTACCTTTTACCGTGTTTGCGGGAGTCGACGGCGCAGCGCGAGAGTTACCGCGAACGGTAACTTACCGGTACAGGCTTCACCGTCGCCAGCGGCTTCCGGTAACACGGTAAACGGTAACGCAAACACGGTAACGATATGCTAAAACTGCCTAATGGCTCTTAAAGTTTACGAAGACTTCACGATTTTTCAAACTGCACCAGCAGCATAGTCCTTGCTGTCCTTGCTTAGGGACAACCTTAAAGACCTTTGCCCTTTGATTTGGTGCATCTGGGAGGCCTTCCTGGCCAATTGAAGGTTTTCATGTGCAGGCTTTTCAGGTGGCAGAAGCACCAGTTTTACACCTAGCGTACCACAAAGTTCACTATGGGCTACTAGGGTACCTATACTTTACTTGACGTATGCCTAATGCATAGCTGTCTCCAAAATGAAGAGTAAGGCATGGTTTCATTTTATATGAATGTGCCAGCAGACTTTCAGCAGATTTCTGGATGTCATAACCTTGCTGAAGCTACAGCTTAGTACATGAGGGTGTTCAGTGTCAAAAATTTATATCTGGGCATCACAAGCATAAGATGAGCTATTTGAAAGCAGAATATAGTTCTTTTACACAATTACAACATTGATTATTATTAGCATACCATGCTCTTCACCTTCAGGCGAATCAATCATTGCAAAATAGACAACAGAATTGCAAACATTGCAAAAATAGAAAACCCAATCAAAATATCGCAGTGGAAAACGCTGCAGCCTTACGGCGTCTTTTCTAGTTTATTTAACACTGAAAATATAATTTTGTAATCCCAGACTTCGTTGTATGAACTAGTTTAGAGCCATGGCAAAAGTTTCTCAAATAAGCTGGGTGACGGTTCATTGCAACCCCCCCCCCCCCCCCTTACAATCAATCCCCTACGTGCACGTTCCCCACAATCGTAATTTACGTAACCTTGCTATGGTTGGCCACATCGCTTTTCCCATTAAATTCAACTTCGCGTACATCAATTATTATTGCTCGCGTGCAATAGCAACCGATCCCGCTATCGGCCGCTGCCCGAACACGTCGTGCCAATGCAGCGCGCGCCGCAACTTCTGGCGAGTCGGTCATTCCATTTTCGAAGCTCGCGATCTCGTTGTGAAACACAGGAATAACTCAGCGTTTTATAACATCGCAATGCTCGCAATGCGTCCAAAAGTTCGCTTCACGAACCGCAATTGTAGACGCACGGACCGCGCTTCCCACTCAAGGACAGACCACGGCGACGTCGCGGGCACGTTTTCGATTTCATCTTTCAAGCCGCGCACTTCCCTATCTGGCGCACGATCTCAAGCATTATCGCCGCAATAACAGTAATGTCACTGTTCGGTACCGCAACAGATAAAACGAGTAAACTGCAACCGAGTCGACCGGGAAACTTTGAAAACATCGGCGGCGCGCAGTCAGCGTAAAATGCGCAGCAGCGCGGCGGCCATGTTTTTGCTATCATGGCGACGCCCAATCAGGAGAGCCGTATCAAAAAAGGTGGCCGGACAGCCAATCGCGTTACAATCTATCGGTTTCTTCGTTTCACTACCTTTCTCTTTCTGCCGTTTGTGCGTTTATGAGCCAGCGATGACAGAAGGAGCGATCGGAAAACGAAAGTTAGAGTCGGCCGATCTAACGCGACCTACAGCCACTAAATAAGCTACGCTGTTATTTAGTGACGCTAACGCGACCAATATGGCGGCGCCAGGTAGCGTCGTTCCGAAGATACAGCGCTGCGAAAATTGCCGTGTTTTCGTCATTTTGAAGAAATGTTTTGCCACCTCAGGCGATATATTTTTCTTTGGCACTTCGCGATCGTTTGCGGCAGGGAAACTTTGTGAACGCATAGAATATAAGACGTGCAATCCGAAATTGTGACTTCCGAAAAAACGATTTTTTGGTCACTTTTCACAATCTGATCCCCACGTCCCCCCTTAACCAAATTTGCAGGCTCACTACCATATCAAACTGAATGCCATCTTTGGAAAATTCAGTTTCCTGCCTGTGAATGCCTAGCACTTGTTTACACATCCCCACGGATGGTACGTGGTATGTCATTAGAACTTCTCAAATGGTTTTTCTTTTATGTTTCTGGCATCTGACGTGTAAAATCGGGAGGACACAGAACCAGGCCAACCAGGACACCACCTTCGAACATTGTTTTTATTAACACCTCCGCTACATAGAAAAAAAAAAGGGGGAGTGATGGCTACCCTATGGCAGTCTGGAAGTGTGTGTGTGGCTAGCGGCGGTTGTCTTTCCTGTACACTGCATTGCTGCTGCTGGGGCTCCTTACGTGGCCTCAGCGGCCAACTTCTCGGCCTTCTCGCGGACCTCCTCAATGGGGCCCACCATGTAGAAGGCCACTTCGGGAAGGTGGTCCATCTCGCCTAAGGGAGAGAGTGAGAGAAAGCAGCAACCATCAAGCACAAACTCTTGTTTCTGAGAAAATGCCCCTCACAGCCAAACCTGGGCCCAAGGAGCGAGGCACCCACCATTGAGGATGGACTTGAAGCCGCTGATGGTGTCGGCGATGGGCACGAACTTTCCGGCCTGGCCTGTGAACACCTCGGCCACCTGGAAGGGTTGCGAGAGGAAACGCTGGATCTTGCGGGCTCGGGACACAGTCAGCTTGTCCTCCTCAGACAGCTCGTCCATGCCCAGGATGGCAATGATGTCCTGCAGCGACTTGTAGTCCTGCAAGCAAGGACAAAGACAAGTGTAAAGTCGTTTACTCACACAATGGCTGAAGTAGTTATAAATGCTTCTACACCTTTTATTTTGTCCATAACTGTTCCTCTGTAGAATGAGAGAGAAAGAGAAACAAACTTCATTGAAAGTAAAGAAAGAGGGGTCGTCCTGAGGTAGTGCTCTGGCCAGCTACTCTGCATTGGGAGGGGGGAAGAGTGAAATACAGGAGAAATGTCAGATGACTATGGCAAGAACGGTATGAATGGCAAGAGTTTCTTGTTGCCCAGTATGGACGTCTGACAAGCATGATTTGGATGATGCAAAGCTCAGAGCACAACTCAAGTCGTATGAGTACATTGAGCGTTGCGGTGCAACACTGTAAATTGACACTCATGATCTGCTATGGACCATTATGTACTTTCAAACGGAGAATTACCGCAAGACGGGGCTCAACAACAA
This sequence comes from Haemaphysalis longicornis, assembly GCF_048455015.1. Classification (NCBI taxonomy): domain Eukaryota; kingdom Metazoa; phylum Arthropoda; class Arachnida; order Ixodida; family Ixodidae; genus Haemaphysalis; species Haemaphysalis longicornis. Next base: position 246,811,905 of record NW_027526295.1, read on the forward strand.
CACTACAGGATGTGCAGTATACCTTCCTTAGAGACTGCTCATAATTGATGGCGATTAAGGGGACATGCTCCTCCAAACAACAACGTCCCCTTAAAGGGACATGCTCCTCCAAACAACTTTTTTTTTTTTTAATAGTGAAGTTAGGAGGCTGAAATTTTCACATCTTGTAGAGATTGAGCTCCTCTGGTCATACATGCAATCAGATTTTGAATAGCTGCTCCGGATAAAATATTATGCAGCATGACTTGCAGAAAAATGGCTTTTTGTGCACACTTTCTTTTATAGTAAAAATTTTTTCTGAAACTTTAAAATAGTCTAGGTGGTTCCTTAGAATCTGCAGAGTGCACAAAACTATCTGAAAAAGCCTCATACTCATTTTCCTCACCACGAAAAAAAAAATGACTGGTAGTGTGCCTTTTTTTGTTCTGTATATTTTTGTTTTATGACCGTCAGAAATATCTAAGGACACAAATTGCATAATGAACAAGATTTGTGCACTCTACGTGTTATAATGAACATCTGTGCAAAATTTCATCCTGATACGACAACTTTAAGTGGGAAAATAAGCGTGCACAAACTCAGAAAACGGACAAAAACATCTAACTGAGAAAAACGCAATTGAAAGTTTATTTCTTTGGCAGATTCAGAAATTCTTGCTCAAACAACATGAAACTTGGTGGGGATATAGTCTGAAATGTCCACATTGAGGTACTAAAACTAGAACGCTCCTGCTGCATAAGTTGCACCCTCACGGTTCTTGCGGGTGGAGTCCTCGGTACAGGCCCATTTCACCAGGCTGTGGCGATGGGACCTAGCCTTAGCAGTCAGCTTGGCCCACATCTGCCTGATCCTCCGCTGGTCACTTGCATTGCTTAGTCTGACCAGTTCTTCTGAAGGGAAGATTCCCAGTTCTTGGACAACTTGCTCAAAGCTAGTGTGGCCCCTGTTGAACCACAACCCTGCGAGGGCAGTGGCAGTCTCCACTACAGTGAACTGCAGGTTGTACGATAGCGTCCTGTGCCAGATGCGCAGTGCTGCTTCCGTCTCCATGGCATGGGATGAGCAGTCGACATTTTTTTCACACACAAGAGGCATGAAAGGCTTGCTACACTTCCTCCTCTTGCTCATCAAGCTTTTGGTGGCGGCTACAAGTACAAGTAGTTTGACAGCACCTCAAAATCCAGGCAGAGACCAGTGTCAAGAGAAATGGCAGTGCCAACACTGTTGTGGCTCATGTCTTTGCTTCTGCCAAGTACCATCAAAAATCACACTGAGGTCAGTCTGACGAGCTTGCAACGCAGTTACTTGCCTTGCTTCAGCAAGTTTGTCAGAGACGCCTTTTGCCGCCGCAACATGAACTTTCTTGGCAGTGTTGTAGAACGTCTTTTGATGCTGTGGTTTTGGTAGACCAAGAATGGCACAAAACCTGCACAGCTGATCGTGTCCGATGCCAACCGCGCGTGCACCGAGTACCGCTTTCACATTGACGGCGAAACTATCACGGGGACTTCCCCTGCAGAGTTCCGGGTTGCGGCCTCCGCGACCGACGGCGGCAGCGCGCTGCGACGAGTAAACAGAAAAAATCACTCCCGCAGGGCACTTCTCGTTTTTGCACTTCAGTTCCAGTACCGATGCGAGGCCCTTCCGCTTGTTCGAGACCTCAACTACGACGAGTTCGCACTTCCCGCACGTTGCGCACACGGCGCCACTCAAGGTCAGTCAGAGCGCCGACTTCACAGATAACTGCACCGCTCCCGTGGCTGGCTGTCTCCTCACCTTGGAAGGCCGCTGACGACTTCTCCGATGCGCTTATAAAGCCGATATCTTCGCTGATAAAATCAGCCCCGCCTGGTAGAGCCGCGCTTGCAACGCTTGAAGGCCCGGCGCCGTTAGGCCTCCCGGTGCCGGTCGTGCCGGCATTGGCCGTGGTCGTCACAATGCTGCGCCGCTTGCGCTTTCCTTTGTACCGGCATGAAGTACGCTGCTTCCGGCGACAAAAGTCACGCTTCTCCTCAACGTTCACAATTAAAAACACACGATAAGGAAATAGAAAAGATAGCGCGAAGTAGCGAACGGAACGATGCGGGCGATGGCGGCTCACAAGCGGCAAGAGCCAATGGCGGTCCCGCTTTCGCGTCACGTGATTTAAATGCCCAGTGGGAGCTCGCAAAACAAGCGGGAAGAAACATTTTTTTTATTTTTTTACGAGGAGATACGAAACTGGCGAGCGGCTCAATCGAGAGAAGAAGGCTTGATCTACCTCTCTCAAGTGACCGAAATGGCGGCGAGCTACGCTGCCGTGCGGAATAAATTCTCAAACCTGGCCGAAATTTGGCTTGATTGCGCGATTTCTTGGGTCACCGCGAGTCATTCAGACACATTTTTCACTAAGTTCTCGTTCGTATTTCGTTTTCATTTTTTTACCCATGAAAGAAGGATAGTCAAAGATGCTAATGCAAGGGAAAACAAAAAATCGGTATATTTTGAAAAAATCGCGTTTTTTTCGACCCGCGTGTCCCCTTAACTCTTTCGTTACCATGCCTATTCAAATCGATCACCGGTGATCGATGATTTATATTGCCTATTTCGACATGTTATATTCGTTTCTCGTACACCTAATGCAGCCAATGATTAGTCTAGGCATTGCCCTTTTAGAATCAGTTTAAATTTTCCCGCTCCGGCGACATTGAGATTTTTGGCGGCGTTTTTTGCGAGCTGAGGTGCGCGTGTTTTTGACGAAGGGGGCGTGGCTGCTGCACTTGAGAAAAAAGGATGCACGTCGTGGTTAGGCTGCATTACCATAATATTTTTTTTGTCAAAAGGCTCCTGGCAAGTCAAATACCAAATAATGGGGTCAGCTTTGTAATCCGACAGCGTTGAGAGGTGATAATTACTTGAAAATGGCCCCAGCTATTCACTAATGATCTTTGGTTCGGACAAAGGGCAGCTTTATTCTCCCAAAGCTTATTTCTGATGGTCCCCCGCATGTCTAGCAAGTGTGCCTGACATTTTCAACCAGTTTCCAGCAGTTTCGGTTTCGTTTTCGCATTGCGAAATTCATATTTGGCGCTACTACGCAGTTACCCAACTACAAGCTCATTTGCCATGGCGCCTCCGTTGCCCGCTACTGCTCCTCAAAACAAGCATGCCGCTCGCGCTTCCACTTTATCTACGCCTTGCTTCTGTGATAAGAGCTTCCGCTGAAAGTAAAACGATAACACCAAGTCGTCGGGTATCAGTTCAGACGAGGAGAACGCTTCCAATTGGCCTTGAACACCGCCAGCTGTTCACCGGCCAGTTTCGGTTTCAGACGAGGGTATTTCCGGAAGTCTAGTGTCGCTTCTTAGTAGTACTGTTTATTCTGACGAAGTCTCCAACAGCGTTGTATTTGTTTCTTTTCAAAATTGTTAGGTGGCGCTGCAATGTAGTAGGCTCGTAGTGCTGAACTCGCTTCACAGCCCGACGGCGGCTTGGTGAAAGCTTGCTGGGCATGATTCTAGCGCATCGTACCTTATTCCTGCAAGCAGGGCTACCATAGTGAGTCAGAACATGATAATAAACCGCAAATGAAAGTTCTGACTGATGAGCGATCATCAGAACGTCAACAAGCATCCACCAAAGACTTTAGTTCTCAACTCCAAGCGGATTTTTTCACATCGCTTCCTTGCCTTCAATATTGTGCCGGTCATAATCATTGACAAGGTGTTTTTACATCACGTGGAGGCTAATTTGGGCCTTTAATAATGTCAAATCACCAGATTTCTTCTAGAGAACAATCCAAAATAGCAAAACTTGAAATAGAGGTTGGGCTTCACCACATGGCATGGCCACCACGTGGGCTAACATTTTCTTTTATATCTGACAAATTGTACTGCGCAACTCAATTTTTTTTCTAGGACGGGTTTTTGAAATGTCTACCTACAAAATGTATATTCTAAATTTTTTCTACTACTCGCGGTTTATTATACACAACTTACTTTTTTCTTTTTTCCTCGACGCGCGGACAAAAATTTCGAATTCGATAATTTTTTTCGGAATCATTATTTAGGAAAACATTAATAAAACTGGTGTCGTTGGAAAGCGCGTGGAATAATCTGCATTGTATGTCACTGCAATGTGTGCCTAACCAATATGTATAGCACAAAAAAATGTTTTGTTAGACCCTTCAAAATTGGTCAATTTCCCGCGGTAACGAAAGAGTTAAGTGGAGAGGTAACTACATAGAAGTTGTTTCCTGGCGATTGACAGGGTTTTGAAACCTCAATAACTGCTTAAATGAACTGTAAAATCGAAACCTCGATTTTACAAAATTCTCGATTTAACGAAATTTGCGGCCCCAAGTACGACTTCGTTATATCGAGGTTTAACTGTACTGCCAACGGCTATACCTCTGTCCTATCAGGGATTGCAAATATCTCAAGGAACAACCCTACCAAATGACAGGGGCCATCTAATCTGACTCGGCAACTGTGTAGCTTGTTGTGTAGTGAGTGCTTGCCTTTCCAGCAGAAGTATTTTCTTGTTGGCTAAAAACACTATGGTATTATATCTATGACAATATGTCATCTATTCCAGCCTCAAAGCAAACAATAGACTAGGCTTTGCTTTCCTCAGCATCACGACAACAAAAACTATGTGTTCGAGTTTCACATGACCTACGAACTTATGCAAGATCTCCCTCGCCTCATGCTAAACTTTGGTAAATTAAATGCAAAACCTGGCGGGTTTAGTTCAACACAAGAAAGAAGCCCTGTTTGCTGCTTTCAAACCAGTGTGTGCTCGTGAAAGGTTTCCTCCAGCCCTGTGCCTTCAAATACCGTCGCATGATCACACAGTACGCCCAGTGGCAAGCACAATGCTAACAAATGTGCACAGTGGTCCCTTCCAACTTCCCACACAAAACCAGAGCTCGCGGCATCATACCTGGAGGATCTTCTGGACGCCTCGGGCGATGTCGTAGTGCTCCTGGCCCACCACGTTGGGGTCCATGATACGCGACGTGGAGTCCAGCGGGTCGACAGCCGGGTAGATGCCCAGCTCGGCAATGCCTCGGGACAGCACAGTGGTGGCGTCCAAGTGGGCAAAGGTTGTGGCAGGGGCAGGGTCCGTCAAGTCGTCAGCTGGCACGTAGATGGCCTGCGTCACAACCACCACCACTGAGACAACGCTCCCTCAACATCCTTGGCCAAAGTAGTTTCCCACCATGGGGGCTAGGGAGGCATTTTTACCAAAAAGCAATACATCGGCAATGACAATCATCAGCAAACTTTACAGAAAATGTTCGTTGCTTGTTAGAATACCATATTTGTTTGCAGCAACAGCAGCAGGCGGTAAAACATTCAGTGTCCCAACTCGATTAAGCCAGGCAGTGACTAGAAAAGTCTAAATAAACAATGCAAAAAAAAAAAAAGCAACGATATGTTGCCAGACAGTTGAACTAAGACCACCCACAATATCCAACAAGTGCAAATATTCACTGCAGTGAAAATCTGTAGGCAACTGCGGCCCTCTTGAACATCGACAGCGATCCTTTAGGAAGAATGTGACCATGGAAGATTCAACCACCAGAGGCCCATAAGCCTTAGAAAAAGCATGGGTAGCAGTTACAACGAACCATCTGTGAAGTGTCTGGATGAATTATGTCAAGAAAAAAAAAATACTAAAGCTAATAACACCAAAGGGAACAGCATGGTAGAAAAGAATCGCTGCTTAGATTTGCCGCCTCTACAAGTCACATAGACCTGGCAAAATTGCCTCAACAGAGAATGTTAAACATTTTATTAAGAACCTGTTTGGCTTGTTGGTAGTTAATCAAATATTTACAGCGTTCTGCAAATGATGCCAATAAGAAGAACGACACCAAGAGTGCCAACTTTCAGCAACTTGCAACCGAGGAAACCCATCAAGCTTATATAAGCAAAACGAGTTTCCTCCCATAAAAGTTTAACGTATCATTTTCCCTAACATCCTCATGCGCACAGCACTCCCTATTTAACATTTCACACAAAATGTTAAAATTTAAAGACATTCTCTCTTGCTCACTGTAGATGGAATTTCTGTTGCATGAGACGGTAAATATTTGATTTGAAGTCTTGGCTGAGTTTGCTACATGTCTACAATATATGGAATCGCCGCCATATAAATGTAGCTGTGCCCCATGAGTGGCAACACTGGTTAGCACACATTGACCTCAAACTATCTCTGCATTAAGAATGTCTTACGAACTGTCGACTACCACCAGACCTGATATTGAGCCGCTACAATATCACCTTGGCATTGTTCCCACTCTAAGATGCCAAACTCACAATTTTGCCCTCAAAAACAATAAAATGCATGACATCTATGGGTATGGCTGTAATTGAGCAGCACTTTGCGTCCCTTAGACAACCAAGACTGCCTTCATGGAAGTCATGCCGTGTAGCCAGCAAGTTTAAGGCGCAGCAAATGGGAACACCACAAAACGGAGCCCGTTTTGCTACACCAGATGTAGCGCACCCTGGCTGCTATGGACCAATCACTTGGCACTTTGCAGAACAGAACGCAAGTGCCCACCTGCACGGAGGTGATGGAGCCCTTCTTGGTGGTGGTGATACGCTCCTGCATGGTACCCATGTCTGTGGCCAGTGTGGGCTGGTAGCCGACAGCCGAGGGGATTCGGCCCAGCAGGGCAGACACCTCCGAGCCGGCCTGGGTGAACCTGCACACACCGCCGGGCATGTGCTCAGCATGCCATGCGCAGGCTCAAGGGTTGAAGAACTCTTCCTCCTCCTCCTCCTCCTCATCCCTGGGGGGAGCGCAAGACGCACCTGAAAATGTTGTCGATGAAGAGAAGCACATCCTGTCCCTCCTGGTCACGGAAGTACTCGGCCACGGATAGACCCGTCAGGGCCACACGGGCACGGGCACCGGGCGGCTCGTTCATCTGGCCGTACACCAGAGACACCTGCACAGGGGGGCACAGACGAGAACCGGGGTAAGCATGCTAATCCCGTGGAAGCACTGGTGCACCTGCCGCCTAAGTGGTGAAGGCCTGAATCGCCAACTGACCTTGGAGCTCTTGTCCTTGAGACTGATGACACCGCCCTCAATCATCTCATGGTACAGGTCGTTGCCCTCACGGGTGCGCTCGCCAACGCCGGCAAACACTGAGTAGCCACCGTGGGCCTTGGCCACGTTGTTGATCAGCTCCATGATGAGCACAGTCTTGCCCACGCCGGCGCCACCAAACAGCCCAATCTTGCCTCCCTTCGAGTAGGGGGCCAGCAGGTCCACCACCTGGGGAAATGCAAAGGACGGACACGAAGCATACAGTTAAGGCCGGTTCACACAACAGAGAAAACCCATCTTTATAGCTTGCAGCGCCCGCTCCCATGACCGGTTTTTTAAAGCCCTGTGACTAGTCCATGGACTGTCCACACCAAAAAGGCCGGCCTCCTTTCCCACACAGTGGTGGACGGACAAGCGAGGTGTCAACCAATTTTGGAAGAGTCAGGAGAGCTACCCCGCAGTGGTACAATTGTTGACGCCCAGCAGCCTGCTGCGGGGGGGGCAATGGAATCGAGAGTTGCCTCAGTCCCTCCAGTCTGCAAGTTTCTCCATTCGTGTGGGTACATAACAAGCTGGATCACCTGGATATGTTCTCACTACATCACATATCCATCTGCCTCCAGCGGCTTCCTCGTCCATTGTGTGAATCCCGCTTCAGTGAGGAATGGCCCACACTGGCACAGTTAGCTCAGCTATGCACACTGATGGGACGTCAGATCGGGCCAGTTCTTTGTTTTGATCGGCAGAATCGGATCCCGCTGTTGCTCTGTTCGAGTCATGCTCCTGTATCTTCACTACTCATCTCTCGCCATGCAGTAAAACAGTAAAGTTTTGCCTTTGGCTTTTTGTCGTCATTACCAAGGCAGCTGCTTCTGCTTGCTTCTCATCCACCATGCTACCACTACGTGACGGAGGTGACAGAGCCCAGTTCGGGGACGCCTTCACCAAAGTAACAATACCCAAGCACTTTCAGACTCTTTAAAGGGACCCTGTTACTCTGAGCAGTGCAAATAAACCTGCGTGACGTTCACATTGCACTAACAGGAATACCCGAGCCAAATATCACACGTGCACGTTAAGCAGTGAGCACGCAAGCACGCAAATTGCTGTGAAAGACTCGGCAAAACCAACCACGCTCTCTAATTTCCCTTATTACGCACCACTGTCACCACCGAAATGACACCTTTTGTGCGGAGGCTGTCCTATTGGCTGTCGCTGGTCAACCCCACAGCTTATTTCTCGCATTTCCTGTGACTGTCCGCCCTCGTCGGTGCTGTGCACCAACCTCTTCTATGCCCGAACCTGTACGAACAGCTTTAGCGTTTCTTTTGTGTTTTGAGTGCGCAGGGGGTGATGAACTAAATATTCCCGTCAAACCAGAACACTCGACAACAAATGTTTATTATTTCAAAAACGCCCAACTAGCCTGAGAGCACGCTTGCGAGCAGGCAGTCATGCCTGCTTTTTTGTTGCACCAGACCAGAAATAGACCCCTCCACATTACGGAGAAAAGGAGAAAACCCCCCCGCCTGTGATATATTGAAAGACACCACCCGTCTCTGCGCAGCTCTAATCACGTGGTCCACGGTTGAGTTGAGGTCAAGTTGAGAGGGAGCCACGACAGAGAACGGATTTTCAGAATTATTGGAGGAGATTGCTGGGACAATAGATTTTGAAGAACTGCCCAGTTGGGCTTGTTGGTACAGATTCATGATTGTAAAAGCGCTACTTGAAAACGACGACGAAGGAAGAAACACAACACGATTTTACCTCAAAATACATCCCAAGCAGTCGATGGTAAGTGCTGCAGGGTCCCTTTAAGCAGTACTTTTGGCACCTCAATTAAACTTTAAATTGTGATTTCTTTTTTTTTTTTTCAATCAGTTTTTGTCTTGTCCGCATTTACACATTGTGCACATCTTTGGCCCATAGAGTTGTATAAAATAAAATTTTACACAGATGTACCTTATGAAGCATAGAGTGGACAGAATCCCCAAAAACTGCATACAGGACAAGAGAAGCCGACTTTACAAGCTGCAACTTTCAGCATCCTAACTGCCCTAGAAACAAAAGTTCTCAAAAAGTTCTCACATGTAACCCTCTGAACAGAGGGTTAACTCTTTCACGACGGTGCCATGGGCAATCGGAAGCCGGCGTCCGATGATTTCAAATCTCCCGCAAAATCTGAAACGCACGCTCCACAGACAACTATCGCCATCTGGTGTGTTCATTGGCAACTTCGCTTTCAATTTCAGTTTCGTTTGTTTATGTGTCTCGTGTGGTAGCGGTGTAGCAAAAGAAATTTGAACCGAAGGTAGAGGGGAGCAGGAGGAAAAATGGCGTCGGGTTCGCGCCGCGCTCCGCACAGTCGGACTGCTGTAGCAAGCACTTTGGCAGCTCCTGCTGTCGATTTTTCTGATTCCAGCAGCAGTGAGGGGTCAAGCAATGATGTGGGATCTTCAGATTTCAGTCCGGACGACGAAGATTCGGTTCAGGTGCCTCACACTTCAAGCGCTGGCAGGTAATTTCGTTGCGACTCCGCGCTGTATTTATAAACAAAACGTGCTTCTTATCTGCCGACTGCGGTTTTGATTTTGTGTTTAGGGTCTCGACAATGTACGGCCAGGATATTTTGCCAAATGCGCCGCACCGTATCGCGCTATTACCTTCAAAATAACCTGGCGCTCGTGTCAGATTAGCGCTGCAGGGTTCAGGTGCGACGCTTCTCGAGCACTGGATTTTTTTCTTGCTTTTTACCACCGAACTGATAAGGATTTTGTGCGAGAACACAAAAGAGTATACTTGGATGCGCATTTTACAGAGACTCACCCTTGAGTGCCTTCGCGGCGTGGTACAGCCGTCAGTTCCGCTAGGTTGATGGGCCCTCAAAAATCCAAAACGTGTACACTGTTGATTTATATATTGAATCATAGCCAAGGAACGTAGGAACAATTTGTATATCTTAAAATCCCTAGTTTCCCAAACCCCATTCTTTGCAGGCTTCGTATATGCCAGTGTCAGTGTTCTTGTTTGTTTTGTTTGTGGATGCCATACTTCATGGGTTCAAATAAATCAATATGTTATCCATCATGTACTGCCCGTTCATTTCATTTAGTACATGCAAAGCAAATACTGTGAATCCCCCTGCAGTTGTGCAATCAATCTCTCCTTGTTTTCCTCCCACCCACCTTGATGCCCGTGACGAGAATCTCCTGCTCGACGCTCATCTCGACGAACTCGGGGGCCTCCTGGTGGATAGAGAGGAACTTGTCCGAGTTGATGGGGCCCCGCTCGTCGATGGGCTCCCCGATGACGTTCATGATGCGGCCGAGCGTCTCTGGCCCCACCGGGATCGTGATGGGCGACTCCGTGTCCCAGACCTTCTGCCCCCGCACCAGACCCTCCGTGCCGTCCATGGCGATGGTGCGCACCGTGCTCTCCCCCAGGTGCTGTGCCACTTCCAGCACCAGCCGTGGCTTGCGGCCCTCCACCTCCAGGGCGTTCAGGATGGCCGGCAGGGTGCCGTCAAACTGCACATCCACCACGGCACCAATGACTGCCACAATGTGGCCGTTGGCGACCTTGGCGCTGGCCTTGGCAGCCGCGTGCCGTCGGTTCATGGGATCTGGAAGGAAGCAGACCGGGGGCCATTCACTCTCGCAGCCAACATCTAGTTCAGAACAAAACAGCCCACACGCTACACACTACATCCCTCTTGCAGGTACGTGTACAATCTGCCTTCAGTGTTATTCCAGATTACGATCCACCTAGCAAGTTCCATGAAAACCCCACACCACACACAAAGGGAACTGATAGTCAGCAAATTGGTTCATGTAGACTGCTTTAGCGGCTGTAGAGAGCGTGTGTACAGAGTTTAACACGAGTTCAAGGAAGACTGCACGTGTGAAGCTTCCTTGACCATCCCGCAGAGTTAATGAGTAGATGTGCTTTGTTACCACAGAAAATGCCACCAGCAGAAAATGCCACTGTTGAGGATTCCTTACCCTTGTCTCCAGCAAAGATTGCACCATGCTTTTATTGGTTAAATCCCTCTTCAACTTGTAGCTTTTCTGAGCTCCACTAATTGATCCGAATCCTTCGTACACAACATGAGCTAGTGTATTTAGTACTGGACACTTATTAGTAGCTTAACGCAATGGCTTAAACATCTCGTCACCAGACTGCGTCAAGATGAGCAGATGATTTTGCTGTGTTGACTATTTACTGCCAATCTGTGCACCTATAAATTCTGCAGCCAGCCACAAGCCCTGCATTATACCACGAATCTTGTATAAAAATAAAACACAGCCAACAGTCTACGGGAAGATCTGGTTGCTTCAGCACAATTGCCTGCGCCTTTGAAGCATGCCGAACAAAGCACAGTTTTCTGCTTCGTTAACTGCATTAATGCACCCCCAATTCGGTTGAAAAGGCAGCTGAAGTAGCACATTCGTATTCCCAGTTCGCCTGACAGCCCCTTATGAAATTTTTGGCTACTGGCTAAGGCGCGTTTAACAGCAGTGTGTTTACAACAACAGATATTTATTGTGCCGCCAGCCAAACTGTACTTGTTTTTGTCAGGGGTGGCCCAGCGGTGGGCTGCAGAATAATGTAGATTAGGAGGAGGAGGAGGAGAAAACTTAATTCCAGCAAGTGGTTGAAGTGTAAACCTTCAACGTGTAGCAAGGTCTCATACACAGGGGTGTTTATTTTTCCACCTGTAACCGAAAACAGCAACCACAGAGGGGAACTGAACCCACAACCCCATGCTCAGCAGCAAAACGCCTCAAACAGTATGCCACTTTGGTGGGCGCACGTACTAAGGTTGTTGCACATCAGCAAAAAATGCAGAGCTTCGAATGTGGCTAAATTCAATGTGATGCCGCGGAAAAATAATGGTTACCACTGAAGTCAAAAAGACTTGCGTCAGAGCATAAGTAATCGCAACACGCAACAGACCACTGTTTGAAGATGCCCACAAGTGTCCTAATCAACCGGCACACGTGTTCTAGGTTTTGCTCGATACACATCTGATCCCTATGTCTGCCACATGGTGCTGCTTCCAAGGCCACCAGTCACCTCAATAACACTATAAGGGCAGAAATCGGCCCTGCACTGTACGGAGTTATGCTTTCTTGCCTCCCTTTTCTGAGCCATGCCTGCTCGACCGCTGTTGTGAGCACTCGGGCTATGCTTCCTCAAGAATGCAAGCTATAAAAAATAGAAAACAGTGAATTTCATTTAAAAAGGCTCTTTTATTAAGACTAGAGAGAGCAAATTCGATGATGAAGCTACCCTGCAAAAGCCAGCAAAAAAAAAGGCAAGAAGAAAATCGTTTCTCTATATGCTGTATGTGCAGCTTCACCTACGCAGCGACCAAGTTTGATAATGGCAGCTCGACCTGATGCCAAACGCAGTGGCAGGCCAAATAAACGTACGCCCACACCGTATGATGGTGCTAAGGTTAGCAGTCATTCTTGTAACCTGTTTCTACTGCGCCTACGTAGCCAAGATGCGCAGCATGTACTGAAATCCACGCGCTCTGTTTGTATTTCAATGCATCTCGATAGTACAAAGATGCAATGCCACTGGGCTGAGCTCACAATCGTCTATGCAGTAGGCACTGTGCAGGGCGAACTGGCACGGGAAAAAGCGAGAAGGCATGTGTGCGAGCTGTGAAGGACGTTTATGGAATCTTCGAACCTAGTGCACCAGCAGCAGAATGCACAGCTCGCTCGACTAAAATTAAAACCTCTGCCCATGCTCAATGCTGCACTCTACTGCTAGTTTTTTTTTTTTTTTTAATCTGCACTATGAGCACACGGGTGCATCAGCAAATAAAATAAGAATTTTATTTGCGACGTTTTTAACCCTACATGCCTTCCAGTGAGGTCTGCACGAACCTAATCTGCATGTTCAGTACACTTCGCCTATCGTTTTGATTTAGAGTTGAATTTCCCTTCAACAGCACTTCAGTCTTCTTGAAGCAATGTGTACACGCCATCACTCGGAAATGTTAATACAGAGCGTTATCGCTGGACTCACCCGTCACGATTTCGCCAGTTACAATAATGTTCAGCTCGTAAGAGAAATCCATGTAATACGCAGGCGTACAAATGAACTAGCGCTGTTTCCAAGCAGCAAACATCTACTGCAAGTCCGCAATGGGCCAAGTAAAAAAAAAAAGTGCACTTCAAGAATATAGCACTTTTACAAACTACAACACCGCAGCTATCTACATGGGACAAAACGTAAGGGAAAAACTGTGCAACTTGTGTCCGAAAGTAGAGCAATGCAGGTGGCCGAGCCCGTCGGGTGACCTTTGCCGTGTAAGACGAAAAGACAATGTCAGAAGATAAACATGCGCTAGTAAATAGCATTTGTGCTTGTATTTCGCAAATACTTAGTGACCGGTGCCAAAGTGCCGGGGTTAGGCCGCCCGCAAACCGGCTGGAAAGGGCATGGTAGCCGACACGAGGGACAAACTCGATTTCAGAAAGACCGGCTGCTCTAAAGCGCGGTTTTTAAGCTTTTAACATTCCTTGTGAACATATTATTATTCCTAACTTAACCGTATGTAAGCTGAAGCCGTACTTTTATTAGATTGCCGGATGGCAATCGGCACAGTTAACCCTAATCGACCCAACATTTACACCCAAGGGCAGAGAGCGGACAGTGCGGGACAAGGAGGCGGGGAACTGCACTTACGTGTAGCACATAGTGCTGGCAGTAACTTGCTGCTTGCCCCGTTGACTTTAACTAATGAGGCGGCAGGTTTCGCCGCCTTTAGCACGCTCGTGCAAGCTCTTCCGACGACGCTCAGCATGATGCTCCCTTGACCCGCACGAAGGACGGACGAAGTTCCGACAGAGAGCAAGCGAGGCAGCAAGACGAGAGGAGCGCATGCGTATCTATCACGTGGTACGACCACGGCATACGTCACCCCCTTCAACGTTGGCAACATTTTCTTCATTCTGCTGAACTGAGTGGTTTTCTATGTAGTCGAAGTGCTTATGTAGCAACTTACAAACGTTTATAATTAGAGTTTTGTTGATCAGAGAGATCAAATTTTTTTCATTTTTGTACATTTCGCGCTTTATTAACCAGTGGTTTGAGAGAGATGCGCAACGTTTTAGCACGGAGTAAATGTTTTACATGACTTACAACAATACAGTAACATCAAGCACAATAAAAAGATAATCAGTTAATTCTCCGTACGTAATTTACTTTTGTGCAGTGCGAAAGCATGTTGTAATGTCCGATAACAAACGATTTAACGGTTCATAGTACACTTGAAATTTCCTCCGCCAGGGAGACGCACTGTTCCCAAACGCGGTTGCATTGGCTGTTGGCGCGAACGCGCGTTTTTGCTGGGTGTGCTCGTTGGCAGTTGCGTCCGTTACGGTCGGACCCGGGCACATTTAAATTTTGTGGTAGTGCAGGCGGCGTTTGAGCGAATTGTTACGAGCCGTTTGTCTTCCCTGCACATCCTGCACCATGACTAAGGACAGCGAGCAGCCCGTCGACCTGACCATCAACACCGTGCTGCTGCATCGAACAGACCTCGACATGGACCTACTGGAAAACCGACTGGCTTCCTTTGCGCAGTGGCCGTTGACAGAGGACTGCAAGTGCACGCCGGAAAAAATGGCGGAAGCAGGCTTCTATCACTGCCCGACCGAGAACGAGCCGGACCTTGCCCGCTGCTTCGTGTGCTTCAAGGAGCTCGACGGCTGGGAGCCCGACGACGACCCGTTCAAGGAGCACTCGCGTTCCACCGGCTGTGCCTTCGTTAAACTGGGCAAGAAGGACCACGAGATGACGCGCCTCGATTACGTCAAGCTGCAGTGCGAGCGCGCCAAAAACAGAGCCCGCAAGCTGTACGAAGTGCTCGAGATGAAGGTCCAGAGTGCCGAGCGTAAGGTTAAGTGCGAACTGGACAAGTTGCGGTGGAACGAACGCTGGTAGCCGCGTTCAGAGGTTCCCGTCTAAAGAGCGACCTTTTAGTGCTTTGTACGTAATGTGACCTACCCTTGGAACTTCGCAATTGTCATGTCGCTGCCCACATAATGAGATCGCGTGCGGCACTTCAGCTCATACCCACCTCTCTTGCTTCTGCAGAAATCGCAGGTGTCGACAATAAACAGTTGAAAAAAGGCGGAACTGCGTGGAACCCTTTTTTTATTTGACGGGTTACAAAATAGCTCAAGGCACAGGTCAACAACTGAGATCTCGAAACAAAAGCAAATATCTTCCCCGGGGCACACAAAACAAGGTGAACAATGTGTGGGCTATTTAAAAGATGTCATTTCAACAACAGAAAAAAAAATATGAGAACAGAGATATCCAGAACTCTTCATGAATTTGGGAGGCCACCTTTTGTGTTAATACACAGGGAAAAATACGGGCCATAGTTTGGAACAAAAATATCGAAAGTAAATGGTGAAGAGAAAAATGCACATATTTACAATAGCTGATGACTCTGGATGCTGTTGGAGTGCGGCAGGTAAGCAGAGGGGACTCGGCATACATTTCTACTACAGATGTCTTGCCAAAGTTTTAACTGCAGCCAGAACTCGTTCTGCAATTCCTTGTCCGCACTCCTTTTCACTTTCCCTCACACACACACACATTCACACTGTTGATGTTATTTACACTGCTGTTTGCTTAGTTGTGATGACAATGCATGCAGACAGCCATGAACATTTTATGAACACAGATGACAATAATGTTAGCTCCTGCAGCGCTAGATGGGCAAAACAATTAACAGCCCAACAGAGTGGTCCTGGCCGAGCAAAGCCACTGTGCAACAGTTCTGTGCAGCCGGCCACTTCAACGCTGGCACCACCACGATGCTGCCACACAGGTAGGTGATAGTGATGGCGGGACGGGGGACTCATTCGTTCTTCTGACAGTACAGCTCCTTGAGTGACTTGAGCTCGTCAATGAGGGCCTTGTTCTGGTTCTCAAGGACGGCCACCCTGTTCTCCAGACACTTGATGTACTCCTTCTTTTTCCGCCGGCACTCCTTGGCAGCATCCCTGCAACAGGAAGGGAGCCACAGCTTGCATCCCCCACGACTACTGCACAGCGATGCATCCTATGCTCAGAACGCGTGGCGGTGCACCTCAAGGCAATGAAAGATGGAATATCTTCAGCGAAGCTGCCGCATAGAATGGCCATATTCAAGTGCTTTTCCAGAGGTCCGCAAATACAGTAATCCCTCATTATAACGAAATCGCTTTACTCGAAATATCGCTTTGTTCGAAATTTCTTCCGGTCCCAACCCAAATGCATGCGTTTTAGGCCGCATTACTCAAAGCGCACGAAGAGCTTGACCCGCTTAGAGCGAAGTGCGAGCGGAGGCATGGTCAAGCGGCGGCGACCCAGTGGCGAGTCAGGCTGCCAACATGACGGGTCAACGCAAGCTGGGGTTTCCCCGGTGATTTTCTCGAACCGGTCATGCTCGATTCGTGCCATCCTACTTTAGACAAACGGTCCGAATGCGTGGTAGGGTCATTGAATTTTGTTCCTGGACATCGGTCAATGGCGTGTACGCGACGCTGTACGAACACCGACACTCGAACCATAGAATTAGCAGTGCCGTCGGCAATGCAGTGCCGAAAAACTCTTGTTTTGCAAACTGCACTGCTGCACACTTCGGGAAAAAAATTCCCAGAGATCATGCAAAGCCCCTAGTGCAAAAACGGTCAATTTTCGTGATTGCGATGGGTGCCCAAAATGAGCGGTTAATCGCTTTTTGAGCGCAACAAATGCAACCTCAGATTCGAGCCACGGCGTTTGCGGCGCTTTCCAGCGAGAAATTCGCGTTGCGTTCCGTGACGCCCCTGTAAATTGGCCACAGCCACTGCCACTTTTATGGGCGGCGACCACAGCCTCATGCAATGGTTGGTCAAATTGGAGCAGGGATTGTTCGCGCCCGGCAAGAACTTGAAACAGGCTCACTGCCTTTTTAGCACCTGAATAAAGCTTTGCTTCACTGAATACATTGTGTTTTGATTCCTTGCAGTTGTGGTGCAATTAAAGTTCAACTACTTTAGATTTTTTTATACTTATATAAAAGCAGACTTATATAAAAATACCTCTTGTAACGAAAGTTTTTGCCATCCCGCTGACTTCGTTATAACGAGGGATTACTGTACTTGATGCACCAAATAGTATCTACCCTTGCGGCAACGTGTAGCAATTTTCATAGGGATGTTTCATTTTGCAGACGCAGCGGCTAACTGCTGCTCTATTATTGGGCTTCTGCAAAGCTTAGGCTAGTCTTAATGGTGGGGCTGCCATCATTAAAATGGGCGACAGTAAATTGCTGAGCCAATGTTTTGGGCGTCAATTCAATTCCTGTACACTTTCAGCCACAATACTGCCAGGAAGCTAAAACTGTGTTTACAGCCACATTTTTCTCTACTGCTGCCGAAATCCCTTGCTTGTAAGTTTCGTGTCAGCACTCCTTGTTCCTCAGCTACGTGCTGCACGACTGAGCATTTCTTTTAACCTTCGCCCACTTGTAAGTGGCACCAGGTGTTCCGAAGGCCATATCAGTTGCGGGATCAGCAGCAAAGCTGCTGTGGCACCGCTCAGTAGCAGGAAAAATGACTCTGCACCACCTGGAGTCAAATACTTTTTCGATTCTTAGCACACCGAATTTTGCACGATACAAATGGAAGTCTCGTTTCTTTAGACTTCGGGAAGAACTCTTCCTTAAAGAAACACGGCCAGCTGGGCAATTATTCGCACGCAGAAGGCAGTAAAACTGCTCAAACTAACTTCTTCTTTAACTTCCTTGTGTTAGAACAACTTTCAATATGTAGTCATAGAGGCTTTGAGACATCTTTTGCACAGCCATGGTTCAATATTCCCACGAAAAGGGCTGGACTTTGTGGAACAACGCAGCAGGAGATGTGCAGTGCTGCACTTTGCTGCGAATGTTGGGGCATTCCCACTACCGTACAGGAAAGTGAAGGCCGCATTCACTATTCTACACCCATTTCCTGTGGGTGCTTATAATCAACAATTTCAGTAGTCACGTACCGGGTTTTTTTTTTCCCTGCACAGCAGGTAGCAAATGGCAGCAGACATGATCCCAGAATATGAGGGTATGATTGCCTTTGCCATTTGCAGAAACATGTTTTCGAAAGCATGTTAAACAGTGCCAGAAAAAGGATGTGCATGACAACACAGCTCAGCAGGTGGCTGCACTGTCACAAGCTGCGATTTTCTCCCGGCAAGGCTTTTGGAGACCGTGCACGATAGCCTACATGCAAGAAAAAAAGCCAGCTCTGCCCATGCTCGCTGAGCCACAAGACCTGCACATCCCGTGGTGACCACCAGTGATGCGCACCTGTTCTTGAGAAGGCGCAGTTCCCGCTTTCGCGACGCCTCCTCGGCGAGCGACTGCTGCGTCTGCAAGCTGGCTGCCGGTGCCATGACTACGCTCTGCGCAAGGGCCTGTGTGGAGGCCCCACCACCTGTTGTCCGGATCTGGTACGCTTGCAGGTCAGCTGCAGACACGGTCACTGGGAGAGAGAGAGAGAGAGAGAGAGAGAGAGAGAGAGAGAAACCACTCAGCACCCCCTCCTCTTCCCACAACTCAAAAAGCCAGGTTTTGGAAATAATGCAGACAAGGCTGTGCCTGGTCTTTGGCACAGCGGCCTCTTCCATACCTGCACATCACCTAGTGAAGCACCACGGGTGGATTTTAATAAGGCTACTTCAGGTTAATTAACAAACCAGAATCTTCTATACAAAGGCACATTAAACAGAAAGATTTGCAGCTTTCAGCCAAGAATTAGAACAACGCCCTTGTCTGTACCAGTACCGTGCTTTGGCCACCACACCACTATGTCAAACAGGGGCCAATAGATGGCTGCACTAGAACATAAATTCCTCTGGGTGGGGAGGGTTCGTACACTTCTAAAAATGAACAAGAGAAATGCACTACACGAGGAACCTGTCCAACCACAATAAAGAAGAGAAGAAGACCAGGACCATGTCCTTTAGTTTTCAAACTAGTGCAATTAAACAAACCCCAAACAAAACACGTTTTTTTTTTTTTTTCATTTAGCATATATATAAGTATCAGATACAACTGTATATGCGATGCAAACTTCCCCAGACTGGAAAAACAAAATTGAATTTCTATGTAGCTTACTCTTCAAACGTAAAAAAAGCTGCAAAACAATTGCCGTTTGCATTGGGGGCTGTCCAGGTTGCCTAACTGCCCGGGATATCCCAAATACACACACCAGAAAGGTGCCTTGTACAACTTTGGCGCTGTGTTCTGCCAAATTACTTGAGAGTTGGGAGATCGCTACTCAAGCAGACAGAAATAGACAGGGGCAAGCTTATTTGCCTTCTCACCCCACTGTGACAACAATGTCCAGACCTCTGAACTGCAACGTTCAACTGCAACGCACAGTGACGCGAGCCTAGCCCAGCAGCAGTCGTACCTGGCACAAAGAATTGTCCGTCCTGCCCCTGGGCGTACTGGACGATGGTGCCCGTGGTGGCTCCCGAGCCGGCGTTGGTCATGGTGAGTGTCTGCAGCCCCTGC
The DNA here is from genome assembly GCF_048455015.1 of Haemaphysalis longicornis. Taxonomy (NCBI): domain Eukaryota; kingdom Metazoa; phylum Arthropoda; class Arachnida; order Ixodida; family Ixodidae; genus Haemaphysalis; species Haemaphysalis longicornis. The sequence goes on from NW_027526295.1 coordinate 246,831,529, forward strand.
AGGCCCCCGTCCTGGGTCACCGTTGCCAGCTGGATGGCCGACGCTGGCACCACTGAAACACCACCGTCACGGGCCATCACCACACACTCCCTCCTCCAGCCGTGTTGCTGCACCAACACACTTGTCAAGGGCACAGCAGAGGGAGCACCAAGGGGCTGCTCCAGAAACAACCCCAGAAATAAGAAGGCAGCAGGGCTAATGTTATGATGCAGGAGCTGCCCCACACTGTGCAGCAAACCAATACCAAGCCTAGAAAATTTACTTCAGCTACAGTATAACTGAACAAACAGAACAGCCGATCATTCCGCGATACTGTTTTCTTTCAGTGCCCATGAACACAGGCCGACATGGAAGCCAGCCTCCTGCAGGTGACTCGGCAGCCACCCAATGTGCACAAATTAATTTTACACGACTTCAAAGACGTGTTCGTCTGCTGGCTGCTCTGTGCACGCAGCGTGACACTGTGAAAAGTACTCAGCAAGTATGTGACATCTGGTTTTCTTGCACAACCAAAGTATTCAAACAAGTTGGAAGCAAAACGCACTCGGAAAATGATAAACAGCACAAACACTCACAAACACTGAACTGCTTGCCTCGCAGGTGAGTGGAGATAGTTTCCACACTCTTACCAGTGCAACTAGTGCAGGTAAAATACAAAATAAAATGAAAAATCCCTAAGAGCTTCAACAAAAAGAGACTCTGGAGTCCTGGATTGCAAATGTAACCTGGTGAGCTACCACAGCTCTTGGTTGCACAACATGAAAGTTTTTCATTGCTGGAGTCGTAAACACAGAGGCGTGGTTTCCCTAGCCATCCTGCCTACCTTTCAGGAGTCCAGCGGCAGTGTGGTACTGGGTGCCAGCCACCGTTATGGCCCCGTCGGGGTCATCATCCTCGTCCTTGGACTCCGCAGTGAGCGAGGCCACCGCACCCTGGGCCTCGGTGGATGACAGTTCATTGAGAATCTTGCGGTACGAGGGCCGCCGGGCCAGGATCTCTCGTCGCTTCTTGGATTCGTCCTCTGTTGCCAGCACAGTGGCCTCCCCATCCAGCTTGCCCGCTGAAATTAGCTGCAAACGGAGCCGCCACAATGTTGCCCACTACTACTCTCAATTGCACAAACCTAGCAACAGGCGTCGTGCGTATGCTCTACCACTGAATAGCTGTAAAGGAGCATCGAGTCTGATGCAACGCACACACAGTGACATTAAAATTAAAGAAGCCTGGTTCTGATTTAAACCACTCGAAGTTCTCAGGAAGGCAGTGAGGATTGACACGTTGTGTTGAAAAAATTCATCCAATTCAGACCTACTCTTCCCGACTCCAGAAGCAAAAATACAAAAAGGTACGCGCCCCCGTTGCTGGGCGACACCTGGGTATGCGCAGAGTCGCATTAGGGAGCTCACAGCGGCAGTGGTGGCCGGTCAGCAGAACAATGTTGCTGCTGCTCTATTCAGTAACAACTCTAAAACTTTGTTACTGTTGCTGCTTTGATTCAGATAGTTTTAACTTCAGGCTTCAGAGGTAGAATGGCCAGAGCGCTAGGCATGTGCCGCTTGTGAAATTCTCGCCCTAAAATGCCGGATATACCTGCAACAGGAAACACTTCACTCAAGGGAATATAATGCTTTTGCATTTGCACACAGAAGCAGTCTTAAGTGTCTCTGCTGAATTTTTTTTACAAGGTCTAAGAGCTTGCAAAACGAATACCGCACATCGGCAGTGCAGTCCCCAAGAGGAAATATTTGAACTGGTTTTAGGTGGTCTCTGCTGGTCCCAGCTGGGCCGCTGCTGGTTTCTGCTGGTCCCAGTTGGGCTGCTGCTGGTCCCAGCTGGGCCGCTGCTTGTCCCAGATAGTGTGCTGCTGGTCCCAGCAAGGCCACTGTTGGTCCCAACAGGGCTTCAGTTGGGACCAGCAAGGCTCCAGTTGGTCCCAACTGGGCTGCTATTGGGACCAGCAAGGCTTCAGTTGGGACCAGCTGTGCTGCTGTTGGGACCAACAAGGCTGCAGTTGGGACCATCAGGGCTGCAGTTGGGACCATAATGGCTGCATTTGGGACCAACAGTTCCTCCCAGGGCTTCTTGGTACCCAGATGGTCTCTGCTAAAGGACCTACTGGAACCAGCAAATCATTAGCCGAAGGTCGTCTAGGACGTCTACAGCTCAACTTTGTGCTTTTAAAACGAATAAATATAAGCCTGGTCCCGAAACAATTGGAGAGCTGCAGTGTATGTGCCCACTTCGGTCCTTGAGTCCTGTTTTTATAGCTATTTCTATAATTTACTCGCCGAATATTCTATTTTCTAACCAAAGAGAAAGAAAACCTGACCCTCGCCCACCAACAATGCAATAATCGGCCATGCCCTAACCCACACTTATGCCCTTCATAAAGCAGTCGGAGCGGACCTAAAAGCTGACAATTGTACAAGGAACCTGAATTTGCAGCTTCAAGGTATAAATGTGTTTTTGCCGCTGATTGTTCGTTAACGTACCGGCAACGTTTTTTTAACAAGCCGGCCGCGAAGTCAACTTGGCCAACTAAAGCCATGCCAAGCTAGTTGTTTCCTAGCCAACATGGCGACGATTACGAAGTGCGGTGTGCAGTGGTGTGATCGTGTGTTTGCGCGGGACGAATACGGCGCCAACTGAGCATCTTGTAGCGAAATTCGACATCAAAACAGTCGGCGTCATGTTCTCGAGTGTTGCCGAAGACGTTTTTTTTGCCCACCGAACTTTTGTGAGCGTGAACACGGCCGCATGCCGCGGCGTCATGGTGTGGTAGGACTCGCCGCTTCGTGTGTCTTTGTTAGAGGTCGTGTGTCCTGTGTACTAAATGCCTGATGACGACGAAAAGGCGCTACCTGCATCGCTTGCTGTGCAAAGGTGAATGCCGTTCTGATATAAATTCATAATGGGAATTCTGCTCAATATCCATTGTATAAGTTGTGAGTTCAAGACGCCAGGAAATTAATTCGCTGTAAAAACGACAAGGGAAGTGTGCATGGCAGTTGCAACATTTGCTGGTAAATAAAATGCATCTGAATGCATCATGTGTAATGTGTACATCATGCTGTTCTAGCTGGAGGCACATGCCACTGGCGATATATATTTTACCCACCAAGTGACTAGTTCTAACTAGCAGCAGCAAGCCTGTGGGTCCCAGCGGGGACCAACAGCCTGCTGGGACCAACAGCTTGCTGGTCCAAACGGGGACCAACAGCCTGCTGGGACCAACAGCTTGCTGGTCCCAACGGGGACCAACAGCCTGCTGGTCCCAGCTGCTTGCTGGTCCCAACTGGGACCAGCAGCCTGCTGGTCCCAGCTGGGAATTTGGCCATAAACCACCTCAACGGGGACCAGCAGAAACCAGCAGAATATTTTCTCTTGGGTCATGATATGACTAAGGGCTGCAATTTAATCACTTTATCATATACTTTCTCAAGCCCACTAGCAGCACATACAACAGGAATGATTTCATCTGTACATTACATGCAATCTCAGTAATAGCACTGCAGACTTGGGGATCCAGAGGGCTCTACCCTGCCCCATCCAAGTAAATGTCACTCTGACACGCCCCCAAGGTGGTGCAGTGGTTAGTGCTTGTTAGTATTTCACACCTGTGCCCCATGCTTCGCACACCTTTGTGTTAGTCACGGTAAGACACAGTTGCACAAAGGCAGGCACATGCTAAAAACATAAAGCGATAAAACACTTACAGCATATCGCAACTACACAAAAAGGTGGAAACCAACCAAATGACTTTATCAGATCAAAGTGGTGTGGAGTTGGATAAGAAAACTTTTTTTTTACCACGATTGTACTGTTCTAGAAAAAAAAAAAACAACGAAAAACTGCTACTAACAGCCAGAAGCGGTGAAACCATGTTGTATTATAATCCTCTAGGAAGCTTGCTTCCATGCATAAGTGGTGCAGCAATGCTTCTGACAATTCCTGCTACAAGCAAATAAATTGCATGCATTTTCCATAACTCAATGCTGCCAGTCAAAGGTGCAGCCCTGCATTGCACAAACAAGCAACTTCAGCCCAACAGAAAGCATACTTTGCAGACAGCTTTGAAACTGGACAGCAAGTATGTGCACTGGCCTCCATGGAGGGGAGGAGTGGAGAACATCGAGAAGCGCGTCTGAGCTCAGCATAAAACTTGCCTCAGTGCAGGAGACTTAATCGCAAAGGGCACAACACAGCAGACGTTTTAATTTACGGAGCAGGCACCACATATGCTACATCACTACACCAATGTTGTCATCACGAATGCCAATTAAACACCCCCCCCCCCCCCCCCACAGGAAGTACGGTCAGCCACAAAGGGCGATCTGCGGATGCCAATCAGTAGCCTGTTTGTAGGTAAACATTTGAGGAGTAAAAATGTCATGCAGCAACAGTTCCAAATGGCAAGAACAATTTCGTTCTCCAGATGGCAACTGGCTGCTCTACTCCTTCACCACTGCTGGAACAAAAACCTGGCTGCAATGCCTACACAAACAAAACAACACAGAACAATGAATGCCTACCAAGCACAGCTACACGTACTGCTTGGTGAGCTTGCGGCAGGCAAGAAAAAGAGCCACCCATTTTGCCTCTTCACACATAGCCATTATCACATCACACGCACACACACAAGGAAATAGGGATGCAGGCAGGGGGAAAAAAAAAAAGAAAAAAAGCAGAGGCAGTGCAAGCAGAGTTAGGCTGGCAGGAAAGGATCTCTCGCAAGTCCAGGCAGTGTTTTTCTTTGCATTTTTACCTGGACAGGGTGGACACCGGCGTCACCGTCGGCACTGTGGATCACTGAGCCCTTATTTACCAAAATGACATTCTTGCCCAACTGGAAAGATGCAAGCAGAAAAAAAGAGGGCCCAACTTGGAGCAAGAGGAGTGGCAGAAGCAGCAACAGCAAGGTCTCTCTGCACAACACACGGGGTGGAGACCCCCCCTCTCGATATTCTCATCCTGTGCTCTGCAAAGTGGCCCACACTTTCAGGAGAAGGCGATGTTGTGGAAAACAAAACTAGGCTGCCCATGGCCAAAAGGAAATGGCTGAAGTACTGAGTCAGATGGCTAACAATCGATTCCTTCTGTGCCCGCAACAAGCACGTGCAGATTACGGTAGATTAAAACAAACAGCACGTTAGAAGCCTACAGGCCCATGAAGAACCGCATTGGTGGGGGCAGATAAATGCACCCAAAGTTTGAGCCAAACAAAAAGATGTTGAGATGGGGAACTTTTAAAATGATGCAGTCTCAATTATTACTCTCACTCCTTCCTTTTTAGCAAGGTGGCAGTAACTTTGCAGAATCTTTTATGAAGCGCAATTGAAAAACAATTTAAGCATTCACAACTGCTTCAATTTATGGAGAAGCAAACCATGTAACTGGGAAAGCGACAAGCTTTAGATGGCCTCAAAAATGATAGCAAAGAGTAATGAAAGCTGCGTGAAGATTTGAAACGACCATGGTGCAGGTGTGTAAAATGGGGATGTGCTCTAATCACTGCTCATGTAATATTCAAGACTGGCAATTATAGTGCGTAAAACTGGCTAAGAGAACAGGTTGGTACCAGAAGGTACTGCTCAGAAGACTGCTGCACACAAAGTCAGCAATAAGAGTCATCCTCTGCTGAATAGCATGAATGCAGAACATGGACAATGCCCTGCAAAAAAATATCAGTTTGACTGCCGAGAAAATTTATTTCCTATGAATATGGCTCTTGCTAGTAGAGTTTGGTGCTTCTTGGTCATCACTGCCAACAAAACACATCAAGAAAATCATGCAAACACTAAAACCCTGTTTCTGCCTCCATGGAGTGGAATAGGCGACAGGAAGAAGTGTTACGACAACAAATCCCTAAACGAAAACATTTCATTGCACTGAAAACTGACAAAGAGTGGTGAATGTGTAAATTGAATTGGGAGACTACTCGCCGGCTGTTTTTTAAAACAGACAGCCCAGTGGATCCCCAGGGGAAACCAGGAGAGTACAAACAGGACAGCTATTCTGCGTAGTGAGCGCAACACCCACGGCAGCATGAGTGACACAACAGCAGAGAGAAAGCAACAGGCCTGACTAAGTGTTAGGGCCAGTGCGGGGACTATGTTATAGGGCCAGGAAGCTTTTTTTATTATTCGGCACAACACACTACACAGACAACAAGGCAATTAACCAGCCTCCCTAGGTGATCTAAATTCGTTCATAGCTTGGCGCCACGGCTAGTCTTACATACCAGCTGCAATTCCAAGGCATCAAGCTTTGAATTGAAAGCACAAACAATTTAAAAGTTTGTGCTTTTGTTTGTGCACAAACAGTTTAAAAACCGGTTTAAAAGTAGCAAAAATTTAATTTCCAGAACTTTAAATAACGTCTCCACTGAACAGACAATGGACTTCGCTGATTGATACCCCTGCTTTACATAAATCGAACTTCTCCCGCTACAGCGCGACCCGCTGCAAAGGACTGAGCAATGAGGAAGAAGCCTACCGTCTGGAGGGCTGCACCCCCAGCAGCCTGGATGACGGACTGCTGGTTGGGCTGAATGACCGACTGCACGTGCATGGGCTGGTTGGGTATGGAGACGTGCACGATGGACACACCGCCACCGGGCTGCTGGACTGCCAAGGCCTGCGTCGTGGACGAGGGGACCACCTACGAGGAGGAAGAGCGACGAGGCTGCTTGTTAGCCACACACCACCCTCAAGATGCCAATGACCATGCTAGCTGCACAAATGCGCGCAAGGCGTCCACCTGGACGACACAAAAGCTGCATGTCACGTGCAATTTTCAGACCCCCATTCATGCACATTCAGGAGGCAGTTCAGGCAACAAGGCAGAGTTACTGGCATTTACACCGCCCTCATTTGGAGTCCCTTGTGCGCCACTTGTTAAAATCTATTCTACGCACAAAAACGCACAAGTGAAGGGTTTGTACAAAGTATTTACACCGAAATCCAAGGAGAATGCAAGAATTTCAAGAGTAGCCCATTAAATGCCAGATCTTCGAAGATGGTTCGAAGGGCTTTGTTTGCTGGTGTGGCCATATTTTTTTTTAATGCAATTTCACAACCTGCCATTTTCTCGAGCCTTGCAAAGGGAAAGTACTGTATTGAAGGTGATCTCTATAGCTGCTCTGTCAACATCAATATCCTTTGTATCCGATTCATTGACTCAAATTACTGCTTCCTGCATGGCACAAGCTTCGGAAAGACTTGTTTAAAGCTGAGCAGGCTTAGCTCATCCCACAACATCATTAAAAACGGCATAATGCAATGACCTGGCATGGCAATAATTCCAAGAGCCGTCTTCCCATCCCGCTCAAATATTGCTGCAGCAGAAACTAAAAGAACACCTTTGTTTTTTTGCTTAACAACCACTTCGTTCAACAAAAGACGCCCGACAAAGGCCTTCAGTTCAACTTCTCAGGGACACAATGCGACATCCATACCCTAAATGTTTTGAAATGCTGCTGTTTACCCAGAATCTGTCCAGTTATTCCTTGTACTGCGGTCTATTTGCAAACAGCCCCCTTATTACTTACTAGTATTCACTCCTTTTTACTATTCCAGCAAACTGGATACAATACACTAGACATTAACTTGGGTAAATAGCTGAGGACCACGCCTTCAAGAGTAATTTAGCCTTATTTTTTAATGCCCTATATATTTTGGATGCGCACAATCAAAATGTCACTGTTTGTCCAACACAAGTCTTACTGCCTTGAGCATAGATTAATGGGGCAAAAGACTATAGAATGTTAACTGAAAACCAATTACATGTGCGAATACAGTTCCAGTGGCCTCAAGAGGGACTACCACAATTGCTTATAGCTGATAACATAGAATTCTAATGAGCAATAACCACAGGCAGAAGCCAAAATGACGTTAAGTGCAATAGCATTTCGTTGCTTGGCTACGGTCCTCTCTTCCTCCATGTTTTTTTTTCCAGAACAAATTCGCTACCATTCGTAGCATGAGCGGACAGAAAGTGGAAACTACGATACAGAAAGCAAAAGCCAGCTTCCCAGAAAGAGCTGCAACGTGCAGACAGCTGCCACCATCAAATAGAGGCACAAAAGAACAATGAGGTGGACACGATACCGACCTCTACATTCCAAGCCCAAGCAATTCAAACATGCTATCTGTGCAGCGGTAAACAACAATGCAGCTAGCCTACAAAGGAAGGCCCGTGGGACTTGATACGCCACGCAGCTGTTTCTAATTTGTGCACAGCAGGGTGCCAACGTTACCCTGAGCACAGCAGGCCGCTCGCAATATATTCAAAGTTCACGGCCACCTGTGTACGGTGGTGTCAACCAACAAAGCGTAACTGTTTTCGGTGTTGAGTTTCGTTAATGTCAAACTCTTCAGCGCAGTCCTTTTGGGTGCAGCATTCTTGTCTGTTCAAACACAGTAAAGGCAATACAGCAGCGATAAATTGCCACTATAAACGGAAATATGCCTCACACTTGGCAAGCCTGTGTCCCAAAGTGCAGACTTCTATAGGAGCAAAAAAAGAAAAAAGAAACTGCCTCTTTTCAACAGCTCTTTATCCACAACCCCTTTCAGCGTAAAATGGAAAGAGAAGAAAGCTATTAAGTTTCAGAAAAAAAGTTAAAGCCCACTTTCCCGATAAAATATGTAGACCGCCACGTCAGCATGTGTACACACTTAGGTGAAGGCACTGTGTAGCACGTGTGGCAAAAAATGCTGAAATAACTTTTTTTGAAAAAGTGTTTAAGAAAGGTTCAGCAGATTGGACCTGCTAATAAAGCTTGGAAAGAGACAGGAGACAGTCTAAGCACTAACCAGAAAAAATGCTTAACACAGATAAAAACAAAAAAACAAAGGGGACTTCTTTGACAAGTTTCATGATGGCACATAAGCTCACTGATGCGAAACTATGGTAAAGCCCAATTTGAAAAAAGTGTAACAGACCTCTTCCTTGAAATTTCAAGCTAAAGCCCTGCTTAACCCAAAGCGCGACAGTTTCAGGTGAACATGGAAGTCCAGAACCACTCAGCTTTTGCTCCTACAAGCGTTCCCGAGAATGAAACTGCATACTCCCTGCATGCAATATGAATGATGAGTGTGAAACCCTGTGTCTAGTATGTTTACTTTCACTACAAATTCCCTGAATTGCAGCAGTAACTGGCTCCCAACTAAGCTTCCATACATACTCGCAATGTATATCATTCACCAGCAAAGCAAGAGATATGCAATCCCTTTGTTGAGGGCCTTAATTATATATAAGCAAACCCAATTTTTCAATAATAGGCAATAGCTGCTCTAATGTTTATAATAAAGACAAGTATTTTGTTTGTTCTGGATATAAAACACACTGGTTTATTCATTTAGCAGTCTCACTTAAACCTGGCTTATGAATTCTGTTCCGCAAGTTTTTTTAGAGAGAGCACACTAGTACTACAAGCACACTGCAGTGTCAAATGTCCGCAATATATAAACAAAGGAACGAGCCAGGCAGATGGGCGCCTTTGTGGGCCGCAAGTCTTGCAAGTCCTCATCACAGGATGCTCCTCACATGCCACAGCACTACATGAAGCACATGCCACAGCACTACACGAAGCACATGCGACGGTAGATGATGTAGGCTGTTTCATAGCATAAGATCCTGCCGGTGCAGGTGTTAATGCAGCGTAAGGAGACATGGGATGTCTGCTTTCGACCAGCTAACCTCCCGTCCTGCTGCAACCAAGGTTGCCGCCTACAAGGCTGCTCTCTCCTTGCGCAGGCACTGCATAGCGCACTCGGTCGGGGGAAGGAAGCACAGACATGCACACAGGCCATGCACTACGAGCGCCAGACGAAGGCGACTAGGTGGCCACCAGCCAGCGCCTGGATGGGCTGGGTGTGCGGGCAGCAGCAGCAGCAGCAGCGAGGCAACTCACGTTGAGCTGCTTGACCTGCGCCGGGGAGGCAAACACGACGGTGCCATTGGTGCGCCCCTGGGCCGTGGAGACCGCGCTGGGCGCCGGGCTGGAGCGTGCTGCCGTGGTCGTGGCACGCGAGGCACTGCTGGTCACCACCGTCGCTCCCTCTTCCATCAGCACTTCCATCTACACCGACCACCGGAGGAGGGGGCACGCACTCAGCAGAGCCAACCACGGCAACACTCGCCCCCCGGCCACCACAGCGGGCGGCACCCCACCTGTCCACCCACTGTCCACCCCACTCTCCTCGGATTGTGCAAAGGCATTTGCAAAGCGACACAGGCTCACAATCCAGCACGTGTCCAAGAGAAGATCCGCTGAGTGAAAGCAGTGCTGAACCAACGACAGAAGTGAGAAGTTCACATTACTGTAGCCCAAGGAGCAAGAAGATCCAAGAAAAGTGGAGGGGAGGCAGATTCCTTGGCAAGGAGACTCCCACAAAAGGCCCATACAGGTTGGTATAGAAATGTTTCACTTCCTTTTTGTTTTTTAATGACTGCAGGAAACTGTTTCAGACCAGTAAGGTCAGTTGTGGTTCATTTTTACTAACAAAGAATTGATTAACCCATGCCTCATTCATCCTGCCTGTGTTGCTTTTGAAATATATAAATTTGTATTCACTCGTAATCTGCCAAATAGATTTTCTTCTTCCCAGAAAAATTCCTGCAGCCATCCACCTGTGGATCCTGAAATCTGGCAGGGTAGTTGTTCTACAGAACCAACGGGTTATGCTACCTATGCAAAAGAGGGCCCTCTAGCCAGATGAGACCCCCTAGGGCCACTGATCTAGCGGCTCTAGGATCCCCTATGCTGTAGCTATAAAACTTCCTATGCTTGCCAGTGGGATGCAGACTGTCTTGGGTTCACTTGGTTAGCTGCAGCTCTGAGGAGCTTCTGTCATGCTTTGGTCTCGCTGGGTTCTTAAGAAGGACCTCCACGCTTGGACCTTTTCAGGCGAGCATTGCTCAGTCTTTATGCTTCATCGAAATGGCGTTCAGACTTCAGTATGCAGGTAAGTGATGTCATCCAACGATGAACTGATGATTTTGCTGGCACGCGCGATGCCTTGGTTCAGAGATGTCATAAACCCTTAACACCACTTGAAAGGCCCATGACCACTTGCCTTGTCCGTACTGAGCTTCGGTTCTTCGTTCAGGCAGCTTTGAAACAAATTTGCTCAACTTCGCATTTTCGTATAGCACACTTGAAAAGATTACTTGAATGCATATCACTGCCATCAAGCTGTTCAGTTCTAAAGTGTGGAACCTATCATGAGCAGAGAAAGCAAGGGGGAAACCAGTCGGCAGAACTTGAAAAGACATAATAGAAGCAAAAGTGGCGCTTCTTACCACATTACTAGCCCCCAATAAACACTCAGAACTACGTGCACATTATTGCAACATTACACCAACACACAGAAGACATTTATTGCTGCTCCTGCATAGGTTTCCAAACGATGTCCACCAATAAACTTTGTAAACAGCCCAGCAGCTGCCGACAAAGCCATGCAAAGAAGCACAAAGAGACAGACCAGCGATCAGCTTGCTCTGGCACCAGAATGGAATGGCTCTCTCTCCAGCATTCGTGTTTCAAAGCGTTAAAAACAAATGCCACAATGGTCTTCAGTGATGCATCACTTCAAGAGCACAGCTTCCTTTACTCTACTTAGGGTTACCATTTTTATGAAATGCCAATCATTGTGTGAAGCTGGTGCAGCCTTAGTCGGGACGTTAATTAATGGCACTGGATGTAACCCCTTCAAGAAATTACGGAGCGGCTTGAGCAAATCAACCCAAATTCAATGCCCTAAGTATGTCAACAAACAAGGAATCGGATAGCAGGTGCTTCCCAGTATTTTGCTTCAAAAAAATATTTCTGTGCTAACTGAGCACTAAATATAACCTAGCTAAACTGGACTGAATTAGGATTTCCAGATAATAGTCCACGTCGCACATTTTCAGATGCCAGTGCCTGAACCATAGCTTGAAATGGGGCTAGTTGGTTTTTTACACGAAAGTGCGCTTCATTTGTGTGTGTATATCTTCGCCCTTGTCCCGCCTAGCGCCAGCAATGTTCCGACCCATACAGTTATTTCATAAATAGCGTATGTGTCACATACTATTGCCTATTATTTTCAATTTTAATGCGTTAAAGCAAAATTAGTCAAGGCTTTCTATAGTTATAACTGTAGTGTACACTGTGCGAAACGTCACTACCTTTTCATGTGATACTTCTCTGAAGCAATGTCCAGTCTTATTGACTTCACAATGAAGCTTAATGCATAATTAGTCGATGTAAACCTCTTGCCATACCGAAATTGCTTTATTCTATACCGTATGTGATACCGACCTAGCTCACGCCAGATTATATAAAAAAAGCACTTATATAACAATCGATCGCACCTGCGCGGTAAGTCGCAAATGCGAATAGCGAATTGAAGTTTTATTTTGCGCTCATGAAGTTGAATAGTCCTCCTTCGAAACTGCAAAGAGGTCGTGACGATGTATTCTGTGCGATTTTCGTTTAACGGGATGTGCCCAAAAAGCCCGCACCAGCAGCCTGGCCAATTTTGCCGCTCGTCGCTGTTTACGTAATCGGATGACGTAACCACAATATGACGTCAACCAATGACGCACGCCATATTATAGACCCCACGTATGCAGAACGGACACGGCTCAGGGAAATATCCGCCTGAATTAAACGGTAAACTTATGTGCTTTTTAGCCGTTTCGGCATGTACGCCTCCCGGCATAAACGGCGGTAACAACGCCATACACCGTTCCTAAAAGCGCGTTACTACGATTTCTACTGTAACTCTGACGAGGCGCAAATGCCCACAGAAACATTTAGCCACGGCAAGCAGAAACAGATCGTTTCGTGCACGCGCAGCCACAACTGGGCGGCAAAATGGCACCTCGAGGCCACGTTGCAGGATTATCTAGCCCAAGGCCGTTGTAACCGTATGCGCCGTGCAACGGGCGAACGGTTCCTTAAACGATCGATCTCAAGGACTGCTTATGCGGGTGACCGTATTCAGACCAGACATGCCACTATTAAATTTCAAGTGAACTTTGGCCTTTAAAAGGTACCGTACGCGCCAATAGCTGTATCAGGTAAAAATTCGCTCACTGGAGGCATCAATCACGATTGAAATGAGCTAACCACATACTCGTTGCTGAAAAAAATTCACAGACAACCGAACGAGTCAACTATGAATGTATTTTTTGTGATTTATTAACTATGAACGTGTTTTTCGCGATTTATTAAACACCGTGAGCTCGCCCACCAAGCTCCACACTGCTACAGCTGCCGTCTCTTGGGAACAAACCTGCATTCCTGAAGGTCACATATCCAATCGTTGGCGCGCGTTCTTGCCGCGCATAATAATCGGAACAAAACAGTGATGGCCACTTCCTCGCGCGAACTGAAAGCCAATCTAACTTTCCGCAGCACGCACAGCTGGAGGCGCTACAGCCGCGACGCACCGTTAGGCCTAAAGCACACTTCCAAGCTCTGCCAGAGATAGCCGCCTTGGCAGTCTGCCATATTAGCTACGACACCGCTTTTACAAAGCTTTCGCGCTGTCTGTTCACAAAATCGGACCGAACAAAATCAAATTTCGCAGCCTAGATGAGAAAATTCCTACCACCACACGGTCAACCGCACGCCCGACTGTTATTGTATGGGGGCCGACACAGGGCACTTACCAGTTACGTATTTCTCGTCACCAAGTTTGCAGCAACCCGAGTGGGCAAATTGGCAGAAACGTAGGAACCACGTCAAAGTACAACGACGTCGTCACTGAAAGCAGCTCCACATCTCCCTCGCCTATGAGTTCGATATCACTGCGCGATACGTCACCCAAGGCGCACCTCATTGGGCGGTTCCTGGGCGACGCGCACGTGACGATGCGCTGCGTCACCGCCATTGGATGGCTTGTGGTGATTCACAAGCCATGACGACATGCAAGCCATGCAGATACAAGGACAACACTTTCCATCAGTTAAAATTGCCTTCTCCAAAACCATGACCCAACACGAACCCATTAGAGAGTAACAGTGAGAAGCAATGCATACTCACTTGCTATTCAGTTCAAGCGCAACAGAAGCATTGCCACTCTAAGCCGCGCTCTCTTTTTTCTTTCGGAGACTACTTGTGGGTGCGCAGGCAGTGTAGACGTGCAGATGCCGAGAGCGCGGGCGGCACGCGGCGCAGTTGCGGAGAGAGCGACATGTGCGGGCGCGCCAGTGCGCCCTCTCCACTTCAGAAAAATGAAGGAAGAAAAAAAAAAAGTGCATCTGCAAGCTGGAGCCCAACAATAAATAACCTTGAGCTAACAATATGTTAAAAACAAGCAAAATGTGAAATGCCTCGCCCGTTTCAGTTTGCAGTCTCCTACATATGAAGGTGTTCTGGGTACACGGTCTTCGTGCAGAATTTATGCTGTCCGAGGAGCTGAATTTCACTGTCGCGCGTTAGCTCACATTTCTCGAATCCATTAGAAGTTAATAAAACGCCCTCACTTGCCATCGGGTGTGCTTGGCATTCGCCAGTTGTGCACATAACGGGACGCGCATCCGCGATCCGCCGCACGCGAGCGCAGCCGCTCCCAGCGCGCCGTATGAAAATCGACCATGCGTGCACGCATTCCGTTTGAAAATCCAACGAAATTGTTCGATCGCTGCCGAGCCATTCCCCAACGGTAGCGAACGTGTTAGCCGACAAACGATATCGTTCACCGCGACTGGCGTTTCGATAGAATCGGATGTCTCAAGAAATCGGCCACATACAGACCCACCTATAAAATATACGCGCAAAGTTTAAAGGTTTGGTGAAAAAAGGTGCGACTGCTTATAGTACAAAAGCGATATGTCTGCGCACGCATAAGCGATCGAGGATTTAAAAAAACAAGAAGCTCTTTACATCTGCGTGGTCCCAAAAAAGGAAGAAATAATAATAAAAAAAAACGTCTGACTGAATTGTATACCAGACTGACTCTCAAAAACGGGTTGAAAGCCTGCCTGCAAAAAAAGAAATCATAAAAAAATTGTAAAAGTGAAGCAGCTGTGTTTGGCTAAAAAAAGAATTCATCTTAATAAAATGTTTACGCAAATATGGAATTCCGTGCAATTTTCAAAATTGGTTCCAATGCCAGTTTGAAAGCCACGTGTACGCAGTGGGAACTGTGGTACCAGATACGGTAGCTATATTTTAATGAGCGGTAGTGCCCAAGCTCGCTACATTGGCCAGTTCAGCTCTACACAAGACGCGCAATGAATTGGACAAAAAATGCAAGTAAAGGTTAGCGGATAGCATTTCCTCCTGGCCTAGTGCCAGAAGGCCCACGGAGGCGGTGCAAAGATTTCCTTGATCATTGATGAAGACTGGTTTAACTGCTGCAAACGAGCCACGTGTAGCCAAAATACAAGTTGTAGAGCTTTCTTTTTTTAACTGCATCTTGCTGCCATCGATGGAATTTTGGTGCTCAAACTTACCTTAACCAGATAGTTGCCAACGCGCTTCCACCGTCAAAAGCACATGGCATGTGAAACTTAGCTACTACCATTGCTGAGAAAGTGTGCCTTTCTTTTAAGTGAGAACTACCTAAAGCCTCTTTCCCACAATGAAACAAAAATTGCTTGGGACGCATACAGGCGCCACTCGTCTAACTGTGCGAGTGCCAAGCAAATTGCACTGGTGTCAGCTGTCGTTCACACATGGGTTGCAACACAGCAATTTTTGTAACCCACTGTCTCAAGCTGCTCGCCATCTGGCAGCAATTTCAGCCTTTCCGGTATTAGTTAAAAATAATAATAAAACAAGAAATGCAAAAATTCATTCTCACATGATAATGTTTTCTGTTTTCTATCTACTTTGAAGAAAACACGTTACCTGTTTTCGCCTTATTATGTAATTTGTTCTTGGCCCTTCAACCAGACTTCCTCAAACAAGTTTTCCCGAGAGACTGAAAAATTCTTCCTTTTCGATGCACCAATGCCATTCAGTGCAACAATGTGATTGACTAATTAGCATTAAAACCCTTCTAGACAGCGCGAATGCAGCTGCATTTGCATTAAAGTGTTCCCACCGCTGCCCAATGAAAATTCGACTCTATGAAACAGCCTTCACCTTTGAAGAGGTTTAGTATTTGGGAAGCACCAGAAAATGCATCGCTTGCCAGTAAACTGCATAAATAGCTGAATGCAACTGGTTTGCTGTGCTCAAGAACTTTTTTCTGGTGCTTTTAGTCGCACCTGTGCAAGTCGAGACAACAACACAATTTAGACAGGTCGATAATAAAAAGAAGACTTAACCAATGTTATACTAACAGTAACAGTACTGCCTGTCTAAACGGCTGCTCCGTTTGAAAACAGCACTGTAAATGTGTCGACAAAGACGGCCTTTCCCACTTAATGGAGCTAGCTTCAATGGGCAGGATGTCACACTTCAGAGGCAAATTGACATTTCGGGGCAGCTGAGCAGCAAAATGATAGTAATATGCCACTGGCACATTTCTGGTAAAACAAGTGGCGCACACACAGCAAGCCAACAGCCTGAAAATAAAATAGCACTGGGTGCCACTGAAAATTTACAGGGCCACCACTTCGTAAATGTGCAGGCACTACAGATGAATCACCACTTGCTATCCATCTTTATAAGGCTAGGGAATAGAGAGAAACCTTAGTTTAATGATGCTAAAAATGTCTAACACTGTTCAATTTGTTCCACGGGTGATTGGCTGCTGTTAACAAAGCACAAAGAAGGCAACTACTCTCCCTTTTTTTTTGCTTGTGTCGGCATTTGTTTTCTGCTTAGTACACAGTGAATCTGACCTTCTCTACTATAGGCCATTTACATGTAATCAGCAAAGCTAACCAGGTCCATCATTTGACCGAATTCAACTACTGTTGTTTTTGGTTCAGTCATGTAATAGAGAGGCACGCATTGTGTCGCATAGAGAAAGGAATTGCTTCTGCTTCACTTATGAAAGCTTACAAATAGACCCTAAAATAATGCAATGCATGGTTGGTGAAGGAAAGGCTGAAGGGAAAGGGGCTTTGCACAAGGCTAGAGTAGAACAGCCTGTCTGTTCCTGTTGAACAAAAGAGCTTAAAGGACTACCGAGATAAAATGCAGACAGTGAGATCACACCTGTGCGACAAAACCTTTGTCAGTTGGAAGCTGTCCAAAAATTTTGTACTTTGTTCTCTGTGCTATGAAGGCTCATTGGTGTAACTGAGTTGTGCGAAAATTCCAACAATAGCATCAGTAGCTACCATTCCGGCATCAGTGGTTGCTGCATCTGCTGCAGTTCCGTTGCCTAGGCTACATCCCTTGTACTAGCATCTCCCAGCACACAAATGATTGTGACACAGAGCAAGGGGGTTGTGATTGCGAGCAGCAAAATTTGCTGGGCGCTTACAAGTGTCTTGATGCACCATCCCGCCCAGCTGGCAAGCGCTTTTGTCTCTGTCCCTGACTCTTCCACCTCCTTTGGTATTTCCACCGCTAAAAACACAACAACGTTGATGGAACCCCAGTAAGCTTCTAGGCAAATCCCATGTCGACAAAGGCGACGAGGGAATTATGATGGAGTTCTTTTTATTGGAGCCAATGTTAAGATCAAAAGCTGTTTGGAAAAACAGCTGTAAAACTCTAATTTACTCTTCAATTACACAAAAAATGAACTGAGCAAGAAGCTTATAAAAGCTAAGGCAGAAGGCAGAAGGCATAACGAGCTCAAATGCCTAAATGCTTCCCGTCAAATTCTCGCTTTTGCTACTGCCTCTTGCTGGCAAGTAAGACGAGGCAGTCACTTGCATGTTCACTCTCATAAATCTTTTAGCCCGCACTTGCACACCAAGGCAAAACGCAGCCCCAACCGAAATTGAAACACTAGCGATCACCTGTAATCGTGAGAACCTTTATAGTTTTACTTCGTGTATGTGTTGGTTAAATGCAAGTTGCACATGTTTATTTTATAGTCGAAAAGAAATGCTTCAGCAAGCTCAGCAAATTGCGTTCCCTTTCTGTTGAACCTCAATTAATGAAGACGCTGCGATCCACAAATCATTTCGCAAAACTGGGAAGGCATTAGGCCTTTGGGCAACTGCAAAGGACATTCTAATTTGTGCATTAAATCTGGAAATTCATAAACACAGGTTTTGCAAAATCGCACAATCTGCAACATAACAAGTTGTAGTCACCAATTCTGTCCTTACCAGTTCCAGCATAAATCAAAAGCTACTGCCAAAATGGTTCTGTATGGTAGCAGTTGTATATTATATTAGCACATTTGTGTTCTCAGCCCTGTAATCTACTGATACAGGCTAACTGATTTTTATATCATTATGTCCCCCTAAAGCACTATCAAGAGCTAGCAAGCAGGATGGCCTTACCAGTTCATGCGTAGTTTTAGTATCTAACAATACATTACTTGTTGAATTTATTGAAAACAAAAAGGAACAAACTTCCCTCAATAACCAGCAGCTGCTGTTTCCAAAACTCTGCAAAAGTTGCAAATAATAAAGGAAAACACTGTGTTCATAAAAAAGTTCTTCATTATATTTTTGTGGCAACAACTTTACTCTTTGATGATGAATGCCGCAACCCTTGGCATTAGCAGGGATTGGTGTTCCTATAGGCACAAGCACTGCACCACTGTTTTTCAGGCAAGTGAGCCTTGCGTTGACTTGGCAAACAGGACTCCTAAACTTCCATGGCTTCTTCTTCGTTGCCTTCTCCTTGTTCCGCATCACTGTCACCAGCGAAGCTCGCCTCCTCATCTTCGTCATTTTGCTCCTCTGGCTCCGGGCCAAGCTCAGCCAGCAGTTCCTCTATGTGCGCCATCTCGTCCGCATCATCAAACTGCACCTTGTGCGCCACCTGTGTCGAAGAAAGACACTTCATAAATCAGCAATCCCAGCTGCACTGCACAGAATTCCTTTCGCGGCTTTATGTTCTTTTTGCTCATTTTTGCACTTATGCAGGTTCTTTTTCTGCCATCTTCCGACCCAGCTGCTATGCCTTTCACATCATTTTCCACTTACGCAGCCCACTTCAGTCCCATAGATCAGTCCCTGCTTTGCAAATGGCCTTGCAATGCTGACCAAGTTCCAAAATGGTACGTATCAAAATAAGAGATCATCAGTAGGTAACAGGATATTGGTTCCTCTCCCTCTCTTTTGACTGCTACCTTTCTCACTCATTTAATATAAGCCCACGTGCATCCCACAGAGTATAACTGAAATACGCAGTAAAGTGAGACAGATTCTGTGGCATTAAAACACAACTGTTTTGATGTAACATTCCGGCATACTGCCTACCCATTCATATATACAACGAAAAAGGTGAAATGCAAAAGCCGAAAAAAAAAAAAAGCAGTTTACAAACTGCACCTGAAACAATAGCGCAGATTTCTTTATGCAATATAAAAACCTTGTCTTGTCCCTTTTAAAAAAGCAAAACTTTGTCTGGTCTTTTTTTTTTGTTCTTTTTACCAGCCTTTGGTAAACCAGTTCATAATTGAACCACAAAAAATGGACGCTCTTGTCAACTCTCCACACACAATGGAGGAGCTTTCCTGCAGCCGGCGGTCTTCTGACATTTGCCTTCCACAAATAAACATCTCGAACAAAGAATAATGCAAGCCCCAGTTCTGGTCCCGACTTATCCTGTATTCTTGCTAACACATTTTTGTGTTAGCGTCAGATCGCAGTCAAATTTAACATTTAAACGAAAGAAGAACAAAAATTAATGCACATTTTAAAACAAATGCGATAACAGCATTGCCTTCACACCACGGTGAGTGGTGCTAAGGCAACGGCATGAGCGCAGCGCAGGCAATGAGCACAGCATTTTGCTGTAACGTTGTACATCTGCATACATGGTAGGATCTCAAATGTTGCTAAAGGCTGCACATGTTTACTTTATCTTTTTTTCTGTACACTTTAAGCGTGCATCACGTCGCATGCACCCGGACAGCACTTCGAGAACGTTCCAAGGACTTTACCATTTCTTAGCTATCGGGTGAAGATTACAGCTGTACTGCTGCATTTTCCATGTTTACCATTAGCCATGGCAGCCCAGAGCCATGGCTAACTGCCTTCTCGAGGACTGTATGACCACCCCATATGGAACCGAGTGCTTTATTCTCAAAAGCTTCAATACATCAAATGAAAAAGAAAAAAAAAGAGAGAGAAAGGGAGCGACAGAGAACAGCGCAGAAACTCCCACAACTGTGTGCACTAGGCTACCCCTAAACAGCTGGGTCACACGCGCAAGCTTCCAAAGGGCAGTGCCCTCATTTATGTGCCAACACAACAGCCCAGAGCCATCCATCATTGACGTTGAAAATAAGCTAGGATTGCTTTCACAAAGGCCCGGGGGTGGGGGGTAAAAAAAGAAGCTGGGCAGCTATAAATCATAATTTGAAGATGTGATACCAGCTAGTGTGCACAAAAATGAATTCAACCAAAGGTCACTGTCAGCCACACTTGGACGTACTGTTCTTTTGAGCCAATTAAGTTTATCTTTTTACACAGTCCTTAGGACAAGTGTGCAGTGCTGTGCGACCTACAGGCAATGACTTTTGTTTGTGCAAATGCAGTGCACTGAAAACGGTGAATGCACATAATGTCACCATATTTCCAGACAATTTCTTTCCTAAAGCTACAAGGTAGCAAACAGCACTCAAATAAAACAGTGAATTCCGTTTGCTTTACCAAATTTTCTCCAGCCCCAGCAAGAATGTGTTGCCGCATTTCATTAAGAGGTCGCCGGAAGCTCTTGTTTTTGAACTGTTCAGCATTACCTAAGTTGTTTCCATGCTGCCAAATTGTACGGCTAAATGGCACAGCTCCTCAACAATGCAACATATCAAATTCCTTCAACAGTGATAATATATCTCAATAAATCTCTTTGTTTCCGCTATTTGTAATGGCCACACAACGATGGGAATGCATCATATACTATATACGTATCATGGTATATGCATCATCACATATATGTGCTGCGGCAATGCGTCATTTAATCCAATGCACATTCCAAAGAGATCACTGGTGCAGTTCCATTTCCCTCTAGGAAACCCTCTTGAGAGGTTATCTTCCTGAATCAACAGCTGGTAAAGTGAAAGTGGTGAGGCAAGTTGTCCCATCCTTGTGTCACAGAAGCACTGTTGCCCAATCAGCGAGACCTCTGCTTCCCAACACGAGTACAATTTCCACCTCGCATCGACTTACTCATGTAATCAGCATCTGAGCTCTACATCAGTCTGATAGAGTCACATGGGAAAGTGCCACACCATAGCAGCAGTGTTAAACAGACTGTCACCACCTACAATTACCAAGCGCTTCTAAGAATGGTTGCAGCCTTAACAAACAATAGTAGGAATCAAAACACAGCTGCTAGAGGGCCTTCGTACAGAATCTTAGCTTGCTTTCGTCATTTTTTTTTTTGTCATGCCTGGATCTTAACAACATGCCCACAGCAATCTGCCAAGCAGTGTATGAAAAGAGCCCTCACGTGACGAGCCTGACTGAGGTAGTAACGCGCATTTCCCAGGTACTCTCCTCCGCGGAGGTAGTTGAGCCATCCAAGCAGGTACCAGACGTCCACCACCTCATCGTCTTCTTCGATGAGGCCGTCCAGGACAGTGTTGGCCTCCTGCACAGTGCGGGGAGAGGGCTATTGTTACGCACGGCACAGCTGTCAGTACTGCCTGGCTCCGGCCAACAAGCTGCCAACCACTTAAACAAGTACGAAGACAAAGCAACTGCTTTGAGTGTTCCTTCCCAAATGGTGGATGACGTCTATTCTTTTAATCTTGCAGAGCGCTCGTCAAAGATTCTGGGATGTGTGTGCATCGGCGTCTCCATCCCAGATGAGCAGATAGATCTTGCCTCTCATTTTACTCTTTGTGCTAGCGTCAAGAGAATGAAATGCGACTTCCCCTATGAGATAGGAGATTTCAGACCACATTCCACTTCGTCATAGTGAAGAGTAGATCTGGCAACAAAATTTGGCCCAGTTCACTAATAAAACTGAACTAACCAAAGTCAGATTAACTAAAGTCGATCATATGAGCCAAATTTCAAACTTTAATGTAAATTACGTAATTAGATAGGCCAAGCAAAATGGCATGGCAGCAGCACGCAATCTGCGCACCACGAAATCAGTGCACAGTGCAATAATCACAGATGATGACTAGAGGCTGGATTTTTAGGCAACAAAAAAGTGCGTTTTAGGCACCTAAAACAGGCACGCAAAACATTTTGTCTCCAAGATCGCAAACATAGGCACGATACATTTTTATATGAAAGCAAATATTTCGAACGAGGACGTCCACGGCCTGTACATACGACAGAAAAACCATAAATGTTATTGTTTCTGATGGCACAAAGGTGCTAACAGCTGAACATAGCCATTTCCTGGTCCCATAAAATTGCTGATATAAAGAAAATATATATACCATTGTTTTATTTCAGGAAGTGCACTGTTCCCATTCGCGTTCACCTGCCACTGCTGCTTGCTCAAGCATCACTTATAGTGAAGCAGGCGCAGAAAAGAGTACATGAAAGCTAAAAATGCTGGTTAAAGCGCTACTTCATGTCTGCCTCGGATGATTAAATTACAACACGACAAAAACAGGCACAAATAATAAACGCGACAGCGACGAATATTTATAAGAAATTAACACGTTCTTACATGAAGACTGTTAGGTATAACTCTGTCAATTTTCCCAAAGATGTTACCCGAATTGTACAAGCAAAACATCTGAACACTGCTGATTACACTTTCTCACATTTAAAGAGCACTTTTCGAAACGTGTTCAGCAGCCAGACAAATTTTTGATTGAAAAGCGTATTTTGACTGAAAAGTGTATCAGCAGTATGAGTTCTAAGATGTAAGGAAATCTGACTGCGCAGCGATGTTTCATTTTTGGCTCTTCAATATAGGAGTGGTCTAGCAAAAGTGTGTTCAATGCTCAGCCATTGCGATGAAAATTGAGTTGGGGTAGAGGATGCTTCTAGAAACAATGATTCAACTGCACATGTTTGAAGAAATCTGTTTGGACAGTACAAGAAACACAGCCTCAGAATCACTGTGAAAATTGTGGGAAGCAGTAGCAAGCTACACCATCTCCGGGTTTTTCAATCAAAACTGTGCCTCTCGTCACTGAGGATAACATCCCATTTCACTGCTGCCAGTGTGTGTTTTCCGGGAGTTGGTTGCACTAGAGGACTAGGTTGAACCCCATAGAGTTCCGAACTGTCAATGCTGCCCAGTAACATGCATAATGATTTCAAACTGCACTTTAAAGCAAAAACATGAGTCTAAACAGTGTTCATATAGGCACATATTTTGGAAAATAGGCATTTAGGCACAAACACTAAAATAGGCATTTATAGGCACTATAAAAACACCACAAAAGCTTTTCTTAACCTCTAAATCATGGTCATATATCAAAATGGCACGATAGGAGCACAAAGAACAAAAATAGGCATTTGCCTAAAATCCGGTCCCTGATGATGACCCCGGCCGCTCTTCAGACAGTAGACAGGAGCAAGATATTGTCCCCCATGGGACGCACGCCTACTTCACTCCCCCCCCCCCCCCCCCCCCCGTCAAGTGAGAGAGGAGGGGCGGATCCAGAGTGGGGAGCACAATTGCCCATCCAACCCAACACTGGTAGGCCTGCAGTGCAAGCTCCCCATGCCCCCATGACACACTGGATTCACCCAATTATTGATTGATTGTAGGGTTTCAACGCACCGACGCAACGCAGGCGATGAGGCGCGCCGTAGTGGAGGGCTCCGGATTAATATTTAGCACCTGGGGATCTTTAACATGCGCCGAAATCTCGAACACACGGGCGTTTTTGCAATTATGCTGCACAGGAGTTGCTTCTTCATTGACTCATGGCAACACTTTTAAGGCTGCACATGCATTCGCATTTTTGGAGAGAAGGTTTATCGAAGGCAAGTGAGGCCCATTAGGAAAAAGGTTTGACATCCTGGTGGATGCCACACAAACTGAGAACTGACAGCTCTGCCCTTTCCTGGCTGCGAGAGTTAAAATGCAGACGTTATCAATGCAGCAGCTTAGCCAGAAACAACCTTTCAATCACACTGACCCATGAAGGGCCACCTCAAGTGCAAACAGCATTGTCAAGTGCTATTTATGCATGGCGATCGTTTTGTCAGGAGGTTAATGGAAAATTCTCTCACACATAGAGACACATGCAGACAGGAATAGCCACATATGTTGTTAACAAGGCTAAGTTATTGGTGCTGCATCAGCTCATGCTGTTTACATGTCTAGGGCATACAACAAGCAATACCGTGTCAATGTGTAGAGGCAATCAACTGGCATCAAAAGTGGGCCAACTTCTCATGCTATGATGTAGTGATTCACTGTTGTATAAGCGTGAGTGAGTTGCCTGTCCCATTTATTTGTCTGTGTCTGTGCTGTACCCAACAAAGCAGTGATTCAGAACACTCACAACAGCCATCAATATTAAAAAGAACCCTCATGTGTCGCTTGGCCCACAGGATGCTATCTGGGTGGCTTTGAAGCCCAGTGTCATTGCCTAAACACTTCATACACTGTGCAGCGATTCAATATAAAATCAATGCACTCACATCGAGCATCTCCAGCTCTATCAGCAACTTGGCTCCGTTCACTCGGCTGCTGTAACTGAGAGGGCAGACCTGAAAACAACGCAGATGGGGATAAGCTAATTTTGCTTGTTTAGGGGCTAGTTGGTACAGTCCTGAATTCAAATTTAGCATGCAGAACACTAAGCATGCAGTACATGCCAAATTTGATTTCAAGATGGGGATGGGCGCCCTCATAAAGAAAAAAGATGCAGGTACGAAAAACCACAGGCGACGGACAAAGCAAAGGAAAGTAACAGCAAACAATAGGATCCCATTATAGACCTTTGGCTAAAATTAGCAGGTGCCCTGCACTGAACCCCCTTTAGCTCGATGGCACCTTTTTTCATCCACAAAAAAGATGCCACAGTGTTTAAGCCTGGAACATAGAGGAAGACTGCACATGTAGCCTGCAAAGCATAAGGCTATACAAGCCACAAGCAATGGCTACATTTGAAATAAAATGCTGTTACAATGAAACAGCAACAGTGTGGAGAACATAGCTTCAAAATGCAAAAAAAATCTATATGTGCTGCATTCACGGCTTTTACGCTGACCTGCACAGTAGAACACCATGCTTATTAGCTGACTTGCTAGTGTCCTCGCAGAAAGGTGTAGAAAAGTGTAATGAACTCGTACTTCTAGCGAACTTTAACACAGGACGAAGAAAGAAAAGACGAAACACACGCTTGGAAAAGGCTTGGCCAGCTGAAGTGAGCGGCGTCAAGGTTAGCATCGAAGGCATGTGCCCTGCACATGAGAGCCACAGCCGAAGTAGCGAGACAGTCACCTCAACAGGGTCCTCAGTTGCCGCGCCCTCAAGAAGCCGCTCGTGCTGGGGAAGCCACAGTCCAAGGCTCCGTTGCATCGCTTCCTTGGCTTCCTGCATCCAAGGCATCAAGCACAAGTAACCTCCACGAGTGACGAGCCAATCAGAGAAACCAGCTGAAATCCAAACATAAAGTTTACAGCCCTATCACCGGCTTCTGCATCACAAAGCATGGTGCAGCAAAGTTTGTTAGCATGCACCTTCTGCTTAGCCCGCAGTTTATCTTTAAGAGTGCAGCCTCATCAAACCCCTAAGCCAGCCTTCCTAACACTGCTGTAAATAATTAAGTTTTACCACCATTTCCTACGTTATATTTTTGCCCTCCCCTTAAAGGGGCCCTGTAGCACTTACCATCGACTACTCGGAATGTGTTTTGGGGTAAAGTCTATTGTACCAGCAATCTCCTGCCACAAGAATTATGAAAATCCGTTCACTATCACCGAAACTACACGCGATGAAAAATCGCGCATAATTGTTCCCTCTCAACTCGACCACGGACAGCGCGACGAAAGCTGCGCGCTCTCTCCCGAAGAAGGGGACTGCTCGTCACGTTCTCTACCGCGGCCTTCGATATATCACAGGCTGGGGAGTTTTCTCCTTTCTCCGCAACGTGGAGGGGGTCTATTTCCAGTCTGGTGCCACAAAAAAGCAGGCACGGCTGCCTGCTCCCAAGCGTGCGCTCGGGCTGGTAGGGCGTTTTTGAAGAAACAAACATTTGTTGTCGAGTGGTCTGGTTGAAAGAGAAGTATTGAGCTCATCACTCAAACTCCGCACGCACTCAAAACACACAAGAAACAGCAAAATTGTGGATACAGGTTCAGGCATAGAAGAGGTTGGTACACAGCGCCAACAGGAGCGGATCGTCACAGGAAATGCGAGAAATAAGCCGCAAAGTTGACCAGTGACAGCCAATCGGACAGCCATGGCCTCAATAACGTTGTTTAGGCCATACCAGGGTGCATAATGAGAAAAACTGAAGAGAGCGCAGTTGGTTTTTTGGTTTTTTGTGTTCTTCACAGCGATTTGCGCGCTCACCGCTTCACGTGCACGTGTAATATTTTGGCTCAGGTATTTCCTGGCATTGTAAGCTAAACGTCGCGCAGGTTTACTTGCACAGCTCAAAGAGTGTTGCAGGGTCCCTTTAAGGCATGACTCAGTGAGGCTTAACTGCATATCTCAGCCACAGCCAGGCACTCCTAAGCTGCTGCAGTTAATGACACAGAGAAGCTGATGGCAGGAAAAAAGGACCTCGTGTTCCTGCTTGACAAGCAGGTAGCTGGCCTGGACCTGGTAGGCCTCCGGGTTGGTGGGGTCGGCCTGGACGCTCTTCTGCACCAGGTCTGCACACTGGGCCTCGGCCTCTTCTTCGTCGCTACACGGGGAGGAGAGATGCTTGAAGCCACACCTCAGGTGGGATGCGTGCTTTCAGCATGTCAAAATAGAATACATCGCAGTTGCTCCACAAAATTCAGGGAGAGCAGGCCACTTAGCCTAAACACCAAAGTTGTGCATGATGGAGATGAACTCACCGGTAGCAAGCGAAAGAACAAAATCTCTAGAAAACGCCAGACACCTTCATAACACGATGTGCAGTGCATAAGAGTTATTCTGGGTTTCAGCTACCGACAGTTGATGCAGCTCTGTCGTACTCTCTTGAGGGCAGGCATCATTTATTGACTTGTGTCAAGACAACATTGCCAGAACTGCACGGCACATCCCCAAAATCAATGCACCAATTTCTACGAACGCTGGTGCCCTTGGAACACTTGATAACAACTTGGGATCTCATAACAACTGTCCAGGAAACTGATGATCTTCAGCACGACGTGACTACCTTTTGCAAGTTATCTCTCAGGGCTAGTTGCACACAGTGCAGTGTTGTTTCTAGTTTTACATTTATAGTTGTCCAAAACAGCACTTATGACTGTTGATTCTATTTGCATATTTGCTCTCAAAGCCTCTCAAAATTCTTTTCCACCCTCAGTGGCCAAGCATAAGCAGATTTTCATCATGTGCACATTTTGCTACCCATTAGAAAATGCATGAATGTTCCATTTTATTTATTGCTACTGGTGCAACAAAAATAAATGAATAGTTTTACTGCAGATCGAACACCTTTACAGCGGCACGAAAACTTAAAAACTTAACCGCTTAATTAGTTCTGTAATCATACAAGATAAATTGTTAAGTAGAATGCATTCATAACACAAGATAGCTTGCAACAGCATTTTGTTTGGCATCCTGATAGTCAACCATACCGGAGCCCCAAGTTTAGGTAGATTTGATGCATAGATTACCAGATTACTTTTGATATCTACATCCCCCCCTTAAATTGTGAATAACTTTTTCGATGGTGCTCGTGAGAATAAAGTTTCACTACTAACACCTGGCCGCTACTCATGCAAATGCCCGTGAGCAGTTCTTCCCAAAAAAGTACTCTCTTAATTATAAAATACAAATTATGAATAACAAAATTTAATTCCTACCTATGGTTCGCTGCAGAGCCCAGGCTCTGTACCTACACGTATAAACACAAGTTCCAATCAATGTTTGGAGGCACCACCATGCTTATTATGCATTGCTCGAACCGCTTCCGCATCTGATCAATCCCACTTCTATGCATTCATGCATTTTGAACAGTCCGAGATGAAACTACGGCTCCAAATAACGGTGCTTGTAAGAATGGGTGCCTGCAGTGGCAACACTGCGTGCTATAGCAGTGGCAACCAAGCCACCTGCACTCCACTGAAATTTTGCAAGGCAAGCAAAGTGTGACCCTTACCAGCAGTCAGTCATGTAGATCTCCGCCATGGCACAGTAGGCTGAGGACAATGCTCGCTTCAGGCTGGTTTCACTTTGCTCCTTGAGGCCACAAGGGATGCAAAAGCAGATAGTTCGCAAAGTGAGCACCCTGGTGAAAACTTTTAGGCGTAATACTGTGGAGGGTTTTTTTTTTTTTTAGTATAGTACACAAACTTCCAGTAAATAAATTTTTGAAGCTTAAATAGCACAATCAATCCCCCACTTCTAAGAAACAAGAAATAGAGGGCTTCTTTTGTCCGGCCAGGGATGTTGTCGAAGAAAAGTGGAGCAGACAACCAAAGACCTTGGGACATACAGCCAAACCCGTTATAGCAAACTGTAATATGCGCCGCGATTAGTTCGATATATCCAATAATTCAGCAGAGCCGAACTCGTCTATAACGAATTTTTTTGTTATGAGTTCGCAATATGCACCCCCCCCCCCCCTTCTCCTGCCATTCCCACACAACGAAACGAACACAAAGTATGCCGATACCTTACACAAAACAATCCATTTATTGCATGCAATAAAGCTACTTTTCGCCTTAACTGCCTACTTCGCAAGAAAGAGGTGATCTTTGTTTTCACTTTCGTCTTGGCGGCACCAACTAGCACCGCATTCTCTACACGAGATATCGTTTGCACCAGTTCAAGTACGTGTCCTTCAATATCAAAGCAATATTGGCGGAGGACATCGGCTGGCAAAAGCGCTTCATAGAGCGTCAGACGGCTTTACGTTGTGACATCCTCAGTCTCTTCAGTGCTTTCAGCAGCACCAGCTGTCATGTCATGTGCACTTGAGGGGATCACAGTGACGGCAACATCGTCATCAACACTCAGGAAATCTTCTGAGGCCACTCCTTTCAGCACAGCATCTGTAATGTTGGCGAGCTCTTCGCGCAGTTCGCCGATGATGCCGTCTTGGTCCAGACTGGCTGGCTGAATGGGCTCTGTCGTGAATCCCATGCATCGGAAACAGTTACGGAAGGTGTCGGGCGTCACGTTGGTCTATGCAAGGCTCAACATCTCAATCATGGCCAATCAGCACCTCAATCGTCACTCCGAGAACACGCATTTCGGTGGCAATTGTAGGCGCGCTGAGTTCGATATATCCGATGTGAACTTCGTTATAAGGAATATGCTTCGCATGCATTTTCGTAACAGATTTGCTTTTGTTCGATATATAGCATAATTCGCTCTATACGGGTTCGTTATAATCGGGTTTGACTGTATCTTGTTCGTTTCGGTAGCAATAATATAAGCCTATAAATTTTTCACTCTCTAGATTAGTTGTATTCGCAATGACTGCAGCCTAATCAGTCACAAGTGCAACCAGTGCAAATGTAGGTGGCTGCGTGCCTCTAAACTACAGCAAAAACTATTTTATCGCAAATTTTTCTGCCACACAGCTATCACAGGATGCAAGTAAAAGGAGCTCCCCAATAGAACAGTGCTAAAAGAAGTTTGCGCCTCCCAGTCCTGTTGGTGTCCTTAGTATCCATAGTATATTATATAGTATAGTATACGTATACTAGTATATATATACGTATAGTATAGTATACATAGTCCTTAGTATACGTATATTTGCCTTAGTATACGTAGCGCAATTCAATATGAAACATCACCAACTAACGCCATTCTATGTCCTTTTGAGTGCTAACAAACATGAACTTCAAGACATTTACTATGTCTTGTTCTTAGAAAAGTGACAATACACCAACAGCTCAATGTTATTTAAGGTAAGGACTTTGTATAAAATTTGCATATAATCGTAAGCAAATTTTGCATAAATTTGCATAAAATTGCCCAATATTCCATCTGTTCTCTTGTCTTGCCTTGTATGTGCTTCAAAACTGATATTCATTGTGACACGAGAAAACATTTTAAGCAGTGACAGCCCATTCTGTGTCCCCTTTGCAAGACTACACTAGTCAAGGCCCATTTATAAAAAATACAATCTTTTGTGCTCTTCTTATTTTATGGCTTTTTTTAAAGCTGCTACTATTCGGTTTTTGTGGGCTGTGTATGGCAAGTGGAGTAACTTACAAGAAGGCATACACAATGCTACTAATTACCGGATGCCTTGAACACTTTCTCTGGCCACAATGCGCTTATGACGGAATAAGTGCTGCCTGCAGCTTCGGATGCAATCACATGTAAAAGAATGCCAGACCACTCCACATACTAGTGAAGCTTTATGGGCAATTTCTGGGTATCGGAGTTTCTCTGTAAGATATGCTCCTGTGATTTGCATTCGTTTTATTCATTTTTCTTTACATTTGGTCTCTATAAGCATATTCATTAAAAGAAGAAAGCTACTGAACAGCTATTGTGACACAAGTCTAAGCTGATGTGCACACAGCCAAACACGTTAAAATTGCAAGAACGAAACAAAGTGAGAAAACCAGCATGTGGGCTACGTCTCGTTAGTTTGTGCACCTTCCTCCCCTTCCCTTCCCATTTCCTGAACTGTTTCTCGTCTTATGACATCTGTACCCATAAGATGTTTGCTGAGGAACACAGGGTGACTACTCTAGTCTTTGCAAAGCTGCTTTGTGGATGGTTGTTTGCACACTGAAAGCTATTGAATGTGCTATGGGAAATATGTTTTCTTGTTGAATATTTTCTACATACTGTTGGCACTCGTTGGGGGGCCACATCATTTGGAGAGGTTTTGCGGGACTTGTAATTAGTAGCCACTGTATAATGGCAAAAACTGTGCTATGCATCATGCACCTTGGCACCGCTCTGCCAGCTTGGCCCTCGGCATGACTGTGCAGTGCGCGACGGTGGGGGGGATAGACAGGACCCACAGGACCCGTACCCACCGGACGTGCGCGAATGCGTGGGCTCTGCGGAGCCCCAACAACAGAGGAGGGCCATCCAGCGGCTCGAGGCGGCTCTGGCTCTGCAAAGGCGAAAGGGGGCCCCGCGCCCGCCCGTCCCTCCCGGCACTCTGCCCTCCCATGCGGGAGGTGGGGGTCGGGGGCCGACGGTGGCGGCTGGGAGCGCTCCGAGTAGCTCGAGCGGACGCCGAGACCAACCGCCTCGGGGTCTAAGCCCGACGCCCTAGGACTTTTGCGACTTAGGGTGGTTAGATAGAGGGGACGCGACCGAGCCCTGCGTGGCCGGGAATCGTGTCCTTTGCACGCCGGATGCCTGAATAAAGTTCCATCTCTCTCTCTCGGCATTTTGCCTTTCTGTCTTCACCTGAACCACAACTATGCTAGAAGGGGGGTTGACCCCGATGAAAGGGAAAATATGAAATGAAGAAAAAAGTGACAAAAGCACAATACAAACAAAAATAAAAACCTAAGAAAGGAAATAATTCAATACTGAAGATGAAAACTTTGCGATACCTTGCTATGCTGTAAATGACCTTACAGTTGTTTTGTTCCTTTTTTTTTCCTCAAGACTGAAAAATGCCAATTGTTGCTTTGAAAACAGACATTGAAGCTGGACATGGGTAGTGCGTAGCTTCCAAAATAAAAATGATTTCCCGCAGTCTTTACCATTAGCATTGCCAGTTAATGGCCTTGTCCCCTCCTGCCCCCCAGAGGCTCGAAACATCCAGGGGGCAGGGGACTACGCCAGTGCTCTGGGCCTTTAAGGAGACTATAAAGACAACATATAGCCTTGTTTCATTCTAAAGACTTCATAACTTGCTCAACACCATTTAGGCCTCAAGGAATGTCGCATGTGACATCATTGCTAGAGTAACGAAAACATAGTATTCCATGCACCAAATAGAACCTGGAGCATCAATACAATGGCACAGCCACGCTTACTGATGGCCATAGAGTTTCGTATGAAACTCTATGCTGATGGCAGCTTCTGTTGGTTGCCAATCACATAAACCTGTCCTGGTGCTGTCACAGAGGGAGAGTGAGGAAGTAGCTAGTGGGTCGCCCCACCCCCTCTCTTCTGTTTTCCCTGGTACCTAGTCCAACTGTTTGAAGTTTGCATTAAAATTGGTACAACTGTTATTCTGACATGGGAATCTTTTCAGTGAGTAAGACTTGCATTTTGTCTTCATGGCGCCTCCAGTTTAGTTACCACATCCATCGAACCCCATCAGGATGTGCCCGCTTTGACAGCACCAAAGCACTCACCTCGGCAGTGGCAGCAGCTGGCGTCTGTTGTGCTTGTAGCAAGTTGCATAGGATGTGCACTCCCTTGTCGTAGTATGCCAGCGATTCCTTGCCACCAGTAAGCTGGCCAAGGCTGAGGTATTTTCTGAAGCCTTGATCTGGCTCCAAATGAACCATCTTCTGCAATAGCTGCACATGCAAGAGTATTTTCACTGATATTAACAACACGTGTTCTGAGGAAGCAAGGTGGCCGACAGGAAATGAACAGCGACTCAGGCATAACCAGGCAACAAGAATATATGGGGGGCGAAACGGCCCATCGCGAAAAGCGTGGGTGAGCGACCAGATAATGTCACAATGGAAACCAAGGCGGACTGCAAAGCTTCATCGCTGCGACGGTGAAGGAGAAGCTAGCGGCACCTGATGGACGAAATGATAGCGCCACACTTCTTTCCATCGCTGCACAGTGCAATGCCGACAGCGGCGGCTACGCAGTTTCTTCCCCCCCGGCAGATGACGCTAGCTTAACCTGCGACGAGTGCTTCCGACATTATCTGGCCGCGCTAGGAAGCCTCGTTTCCCCTCCTGTCTTATTAGGTTTGCTTACTACGACTACACGTATTCCTCCCAATTTCATGCCATGTTCTGAGAGGATGAATAATGTGGTCAGTCTGTACGCGAACCAAGTGTAAAAAGTTATCGCAAGCTGACTACAATTGTAGAAATTAAGGCTGAAGCCAGCGTAACATCCAGACGTAACTATAATCATTGGTAAAGTTGCATTCAAATGCTTCTGTGAGTGCAGACCGTCTTGGCTCTTACCTAACCAGCCGGCCAAACCACCCCTGCTCACAATCTAGCCAGAGTAACTGTTTATTAATAATTACAGACGATTAGACGTAACTCTAGCAATGGCTAATGGCTATGTATAGACGTAACTTTAGTGATGATGCATTTATGTCTAGACGTAATGCTAGACATCTGTGGCCAGCATTACGTCCAGGCCTCACGACAACACTTCACAGCTCACGGTGAGAGTCGGCTGCCTGAATTTTCACACAACGGGCCAAACCACTTCTGCACTCTGACTAGCCAGAGCCATCAGTACAAATTAATTACAATCAATATTTTCAGATAATCAGACGCTTGTCTGGTGATGGCTACGCCTGGAAGTAACTTTAGCGATAGTTACGTCTAAACGTAACGCTGTTGTTTCAAAGACATACGAGAGAAGGTTTAATTGATATATCATGAAGCAAACAGCATAATTTCTTTAAAGGCATGCAAGGTCCAGGCCATGAAGCCGATTTGAGAAACATCACAGATGCAATGAACTTACCTCGAAAGCGTTTGCGGCGTCACCCATTTCGAGAAGCAGGCCAGACAAAAGGTCAAGTACTTTCATATTCTCCGGTTCCATTTTTAAGGCTTTTTCGCCCAACTCTTTTGCTTGCTCGTACTGCAGCTCGTTCATGCAGCTTTCCATCTGGTCATAGGCAAGGATCATAAATAAACACATCAAGCCCCTAACGAGGGATGCACTATTGACGTTGTCAGCAATGGGTGCTGTTACTAGGTATTTCAGTGTGTATGGTGTCTAAGTTTTTAAAATATATATGCACAGATCGCAAAAAGGCTGACCTGAGATATGAGGTCGCTGACGCAGCATTCTTCTTTACAATTTTTCGTATTACTTTTCTTACTGCTTGGCCCTGAAAAATCGATGCACAATAAGAGACGGAACTCTAAAGGGGCAGCTACGTTTTTACTCACTTAAGCTGTTTTCCTTATTTGTTTTCTTCTTACTTCTTCCCATGTAGTCTACACGGTTTCAGCACAGTTAGAAAACCTCGGTGACACCGCAAAACTACACACCAAATAACGTCCACGCCACTACGACACACGTGCGCTAAGTTGGGGAAAGAGAAACCAACAATCGCGTACACTTGTGGCTTTGGCTAAAGTTTGGCACCCATTTCGTCGGAAGCCAAGACTTTAAAGAAGCAGCCGCTTTTCTGTCCACCGTGAGGCGAGACAAGCCAAGCTGACTTAGTTTGGCTCGCGCGTGTGGGTTTGTTTTGAACGTTTTGAATCTGTTTTTAACCATGAATCTCCTTTCATGGGTATGTGCTACAGTTTCTAGACAGCCAACATTTCTAAAAGGTATCGCCACTCGCCAGCTAACCGAAGACGAAGAAGAAGAATCAAGAATCGAATGCTTTTTGGAAGGACGCTTCAATCGTACCAAAGCGACACGAATTTTGTCGTCTGCACTAGCAAGCCCGGCTGCACTCCTTCCTGTTCGTGGTATGTTAGACAAGCTAATGGGACAGTGAAATCCTGCTGGTAATATACACGGTGAACGTACGCGGCGATTACCATCGGATGCTCGGCCTTCAGCCCCACCTGTCACAAGTGGTATTATCAGTTCACGGTGACCGGAGCCCGTCATGGCGCTGATTCGACCATCCCGGGCCCGACGGCGCTTGTTCTGGCTGATGACTGCGTGCTTTGTCATGTACGCATTATTCACGCTCTCGTTTCACATCGAGCCCGCATCGGAAGGATTCCACGAGTTCAACAAATGCCCTGCGTGCTTCGGCGACGGCTTCTGTCCGCACCTTCGCGACGTGAAGCTCGTGGGCTGGTACAGCCGCAGGGCCCTGCGTGCCTTCAACGTGAAGAACGTATTCATGGGTGAACTGAACGGCACCCGAGTGGTGCTGAAAAAACTGGCCCACGACAAGGAGTTCGCCAAGATAGACCGTCAGTGGTGCCGAAATCGGCGGTGCAGTGTGGCCCAGGCTGTCCAGAAGGCAGTCGACAGGGCGGAGACCGTCGAGGGTGCGCTCATGGGGCTGATGGCTGTCGTGAAGAAACAGCAGGACATGACGGCTTGCCCATCTTCGCGATTAGTTCGCCGAGTGCTGTCGATGATGACGTTCACGACGAACATGATAGCGAAACGCCGAGGGGCCTTGAGGCCGGCCGACGTGTTTGCTTACACTGTCACAGTCAACCCCGAGCCTCTGATTTTACAGGTACGTAAGCCACTTTAACTCACGAATGCTTACGCGCGCTGCTTGCAGTGTACGAGCGAAGGTTTTTCAGAGCTCTATTTGCCTCCCGCAACTGCAGTTTTTCCTTAAATGGCAGAAATGCTATGGTGGAGGACCTTTGACAGATAGACCTATGTGCCATCCATCATCTCTGCTAATCAGCTTGAGCCCTGCACAGTGTGTTGCTGGTCTTCCTATTGTGCCCCAATAAAACTGGGTTGGGATGGCACCTAGAGCAGTAGGCTACGGATAAACGAACGGATGGAAATTCGCCATAACTGTTTGCCGTGCTGTTTTCTTTGGTGTTACTATGTGTACTTCATTCTACCCAGCACTGAACCTAGCCATATACAACAGCCTATTCGTTGAAAACCAAAACACACCGAGCGTGGCTTGTTGGTGTGCCTGCCCAGGCGTTTCCCCGCATGGACGACTGGCCGTTCCCCTCGTTCCTGGGGAGCTGTGGCCGCACCGTGGTGGAGAGCTTCGAGGGTGAGCGGCTGTCCACCTTTGAGCGGGCCCGCTGGATCGTGCGCGCCAACATCTCCCTGCAGCTGCTCAACATGGCTGATTTGATGACAGACAACCCGACCCAGTTTGCCCTCTACATGACTGACGTCAGCATGGACAACTTTGTGGTCAGCAGGGACGGCCACGTGACACTGGTCGACGTGGAGAACATCATCGTGGTGGATCGCATACAAGTGGTGAAAGGTGAGCCGCAGCGATGCTGAACCAAATGCAACGCAATGTTTCTGCGGCCTCATACAAGTCGGTGTTCCGGTGCTAGTCACCTGAAAGGCGTAGGGATCTGCTGAAGCAGGATTGATAGAGGTTTTGGTGTTCCTGAGGTGTGAGCCAAAACAGTGCACGAGCCAAGTCTGCATCTGCTGTATGTAAGCTGGACCAATTAGAACAAAGAGCATACATTTCCATGAGACAAGCTTGGCCTAGCAGTTGGGGCATAATGTAATGACCCATGGAGTGCTTGGGTGTTGGGAATGTTTCAAATCGGTAGTTACAGAGTTTTGACAAAGCCTTCTTCAATGTCAACCTCCAGACTGAGCTTCTTGTGCCAGCTCAACACCGCTAAATCCCCGATCAGAAATGCCTCTTTGGAGGGAAGAAGACAGCAAGATAGCTTTCCTCCTTCATAGTATAGTGGCAGTTATTCGGAGGATGCGCTCCACAGCGTGGCTAGCACAAGCGAATGGGCTGTATCCAAGATTCCAGGGGCTCACCTTGAGGCAAGCACAGGATGAGAGAACTTGCTGATTTCATTGATTGACTATGGGGTTTAAAGTTCTGAAGCTACACTGAGGTTATAAGGTGCACTTTAGTGGAAGGTCTGGATTATTTTCACCACCTGATGATCTTTAACATGAGCAGAAATTTCAACACATAGGCATTTTTGTTTTTTTGCCTCCATCGGAAAAGCAGACACCATGGCCGGGATCAAACCAGAGTTCTTTGGATCAGCAGCACGCCTTAGCCAGTGACCCACCACAGAGGGTTGCGACAGAATTTATGGTCCAAACTTGTTACAATGCATCAGTGCTTTTTCAATGATATTGTGCCTTAGCAGTGGCCGTGTACAGTTCTAATAGCCAAATAAGATGTGTTGTAGCTTTGTGCATAATGTAAGTATAAAAAGTGCAAGCTGAACCCACCTGATTTATCGAAAAGACCTTAGGGTAGGCTATGTAGAAAAGTGTATAAAGAGTGCTGGGCTGATTCAGTATAATGGGAGCATGTGCACTTGCATGCACATGATGGCATCTGTTAAGAATGCATTCGGCCGAGTACTGGGACAAAACCTACAGAGACAGTTCGGCAATGGTCCGAGTTGCACACACCCATCACGCTATCCATCGCGCACATCTGGCCGTTATGTGAGGCCATCACAGTCCCCTAACTCCCCTCCCACCCAGAGAGGCGGGAAGGCTGGAGGAATCGGCTGGAGCACCGGGAGGAGATGTGCCACGACTGCCTGAGCTTCAGCATGGAGGACCTGTGCTCGCACGAGACCAGCGACCACAACTACTACGCGGTGTGCAGCGGCCTGCTGGCCCCCCGCGCCTTCTACTCGTCCCACGGGGGCCTCCTGCACGGCATACCCCGGGCCGCCGACCAGAAGCACAACCTGACCGCATTGCTGGCTGCCTGCGACCAGCCGAGCGCCACTCAGAACCGCTTCAGCGCTGCCAACCAGCTGCGCTTCGCCCTCGAAAAGGTGGTGCTGGAGGCCCACTCCTCCAAAGCCGCCCAGGACGCCCTGTAAGCTGCCACACACTTCACTGCACACCCAGTCCCCCATCAGGAACTCTACTAGGCTGGACCAAAACTGGGTTCGAGGGATGGGTGCAAGCAGCCGTCGGGTACAACGTGCATTTGCTCGCTTAGCTTTTAATCATGCCCAGTGCCACAGTCTAGTCAGCTGGTTGACACCTACCCTACGGCCCCCTCTTTTCATCCAATTGTACTTCACTGCTGTGTGCAATCGAAGACGGAGAAAACTGCAGTCATGGTGCAGTTGTCAGATGTTTTTTTTTAAAAAGAATGCTAACCGCATACTTCTGAATGCAGATACTAGTTAACACTGTGCCTATGCAGAATGGCTTCGTGTCTATTTCTTTAATGTCATTTTTATAAAACTGCACTATATGTTGAATTAGTAGACATATAGGACCTGAGATACATTTTCCTGGTCATGAAATCTACCCAATACAGCATTTATTTTGGCAAAGTACAAATGAAGATCTCAACACTGAGCGGGCGCTTCCATCTAATGCGACACCTTTTTCACCATACTGTCGACTCTGCTTTCCTTGGCCAGTTGTGCTGAAGCAAAGCCCTGTACTGTTTGCTTGTTGTAGCTACACTTTGGCACTAACATCTTTTACTAGGATGCTTCGTCACTTTTTAAGTCTTGAAATAGCATAACAAAATATTTTTCTATTCTTGTCAGCCATACTTTCCTCATGAAAGAAACATGCATACAGAAAATAAACAAATGCCATTTTCATGGGTGAATGTAAATGCTCTCCGCAATGCCTCCCTTTACGCATTCTCATTGTAAGCAGGCGCCACTTGCTTTGATGCACACAACCTCTTTCTGTGCGATAGTTGAGCGTAAAGCTTCATAGGTGAGCCGAGTGAGCCATATTTATTGAATTGCATCCGAGCATCTGAAAGGAGAAAAACAGAGTTTTCTGCTAAATTTTTGTTGCACACAGACAGACTAGCCAGGTTCGTTCGCTTGCAGAAAATATGGCCGCGTATCTGCTCCTTTCGTTGCAAATGTCGCCGAAAGACGATAGTCGACTGGCGCCCCTGCCAAGTAAAGGCCTCCCTTTTCTTTCCCGCTCACCTCTCATGCTGTTCCTTTCCCATCTCATTCCTCCCAAGATAACACACTAGAGGTTTGCTCAAGTCAATTTAAATTTACCGTGTTCTACTGCTCCAAGTCGGGTGTCTCGATGCCAGTGCTGCCGTACAGCGGAGACGCGCGTGGATTGAGGCACATTTATAGAACCACGATGTTCTACTGCACGAGCATTCCAAGCGGAACGTGGATCCCATCTAGTGGAACATTTTGTTGCTATTGCCGTTTGATTTCTTAAATGCCGCCAAGAGGTAGCGCTGGCAACAGCCAGCGACAGTTTTCTGCCGCTGATGTAGTATTTCATTTGCTATCGCAAAAACCAGGCATCCATGAATTTTTTTATAAAGGAACACTGAAAATTTCACTTATCTATTGATTTTCTGTCGTATATTCACGTAATGTCTTGTTCTTGTTCAACAATGTTGACAAGTATGAAACTGACACCGGATTTAGACAAGACTATTGTGCAGATTTTATTTCACTTTGGCCGGGTTGCTGAATTGAGTCACAGGCAGACAGACAGACCAAAATTTCTGCATTTTAGTAGCCCAAGAAAGACTATCGTCTTTAAAAGCTGTGTACAACGGTATAAACAAACCTTGCTTGTAGCATAAAAATTGTTAACACACCAAGAATGCCAACATCCCACAAGCATGATGAAGGTAAGCTTAAACCAGCACTCTCCTGGCCGTGGTGTCGCTTAATTTTTTGCCCTTTTATTTTATCTCCATCCTTGGGTGGTCTAAACCTCATTTTCCATTTGGGAAATTGTAGTACCGGCTGAGGCAGTTTCATTCACATTTATTTAACAAGCCTCACTACATTACTGTCAGTAATCAGGCACTGAGAGGGTTCTCTGGAGCACAAAGCAGCAGAGGAGTGCAATGACACATGCGTGCATGCACAAGCACAAAAAAATCACAACACCAGAGACGCTTTATTTTTTTAACAGTAGAGCATTTAATATCTGAGCAAATACTTGTTTCAGGGCACAAGCTGCCTTTACAGGACATGCCTGGATGTGCAGTGGCAAGCACCAGTCGTGGCCCGATTCCGCTGAGGCGTTCAGCGGTCACAGATCTAATCGCACGTCCAAATACAACAGCACTAAGAACAGGTTTCAGGACAGCCAGCCAGCGACCTCAGGTCATAAGTTACATTTTTCACCTACCCTCTGAAATACACAGGCCAGAAAACTTGTCCCAGAATCTACTAAAGGATTAGATGAGCTTACGCTAAAACACACACCTGACAGCAGTAGATTACTTAGAATGGACAGACGAAAGCTATGGTAAAGCCCGGCACATGCTTGACTGTAGCTGAAATGTGCGACACCTACAAGAAACAATACAAGTTCTACAAAGAAAATAAAGAGAAAGCAGTGTTCGGCAACAGTTCTTTGGTAGCTCTTAGCTTAACACCTTAATGGTGTTCCGTGACAAAGTGGGCTTTTTCAAGTGGTTTTTTCAATGCGACTGAATAGGAGGCTTAAAAAAAAACTATCATTTATTGCAATTCAGAGCATACAGTTTCTCGCAAAGAAATAAACCATTAAGGGATTAAAGTACATTTTTACGTTAAGAAGGTATTCTTAAAATGCCCTTTCACTGCAACATTAGAGACGGTTTGTGGTAAAACTGTGGGTTCTTGCACCAGTGGCAAAAGCTACAAAAGTATATACGGGTGATTTATCCGCACTAATCAGTAAAACAGAAATTGCTGCGAAGTATTCATATCATTAGCCAACACTGGTGGATAAGCCAGGTCCTGAAATTTGCCCTTCTGCAAAGCAACACTTGTCACTAGACAGAGCTTCTCATGCAAGCATGAGGGGCGTGGTCATGCACTCTTTGCTGCACCTAGTGTAGATTGTGAAGGAATTATCATTCATACCATAATTAATAAAAGACAAATGCTAAACAAAGAAATTTAGAGCAACTCCACGCAGGATCAGGAACCTATCAAGCTCAAACATAAGCTCAAAAGTGCACTGGGCATCATGTCAGTGTTTTCCGCACTACAACTGAGGCAGCAACACATCACTGTTCTTGTCATAGCAGCAGCTGAACAGTATGAACCGTGCTTTCTGTGGTTTCTACATTTGAAATGTGATGGGTAGCATGACTTCAACGTGAAAGTACTGCTAGCCATGTGCAAGCCAGACAGGCTTGCACATGGCTAGCAGTACTTTCTATTTTTCATGCACCTTTCTATTCTTCACAACTTAAAACACAACACAAAAGATCCCAAAACGATTCCAGACATAAGTTGTTGACCAGTTTTTTTTTTTTTCTTTTTTCATCCCAGCAAGCACTAGCAACAGCCTGGTGACTTCCACAGTTCTAGAAAATACCTTTAACGAGCACAAGGAATATTTTTTTTCCCCCGTAAGCCTCAATAGATTTCAGGTTTCCAGGCAATCAAGCACAGTTTGGCACACTTTGATAGCAAATGATGGGGCCTGAGCAGCTCATGCGATCTCTTCCAGGAGTGCAGATTGTTTTCAGCACTCCCCTTCTATTTGCCCAAATTTATACTCCAGACTCAGTCAAGGGCTTTCTTTGCAAGACATTTAGTGCCACAATGCACAAACCAAAACGTGCAGCATGTGCCCAACCACGCCATGGTTTCGGTGCTTCCTTGGTGTAAAAAAACCCTAAAAATTTCACGCTGGCCCTCTCTTTTAGCTTTAGGGTAGTAAAAAAACTAAGGTACCTAAAAAAAAGATCAGAACCTCCTTTTTTTATTCTTTTTGGTC
Source organism: Haemaphysalis longicornis (assembly GCF_048455015.1). NCBI lineage: Eukaryota > Metazoa > Arthropoda > Arachnida > Ixodida > Ixodidae > Haemaphysalis > Haemaphysalis longicornis. Next base: position 246,873,068 of record NW_027526295.1, read on the forward strand.
TTTCCTTTTTGCAGACTTCATTAAAGGAGTACTGACACGAAATTTTTATGTTACGTTTTTTTCGTGGCTATAGGTGCCTACGAGCCTACTAATCATAGAATGGCACATTAGATTTTCGAGCGCAGCATCAATAATTGCTTACAGCTCCGTTTATTTGTGTCAGTTTCGGTTCCGGTAAAGTGAACACCGAGGCAGCCGCCATGACAGGAAGGTGCAGCATTTGACGTCCCTGTTCTCATCGCACCGCAGGCGAAGCCAGTCTGGGTGGGCATGCCATAATGGCCCAACCGGCTGTAGTAGCACGTGACATCAGTCCCAAAAACTGACGTGATGCACAATGTGGAAAAGTGGAAACAGCACCGCGGTCGCCTCGACATGTCGGGACCCTGACGTTGGCCGTTAGGGTCATAACGTCTTGAGCTCGCTCGATGGCACGGATGAGGTTTCTTGTGCACGCAAGGATTGAAATTGATTTAAAGTATGTTCTACTAAACAGTTATAGTTTAAACTTTTGAGGGGGTATCTTTATTTACAAAGAAGCTTTTTACTTTGTTATCTGAGCTTTGAAACTTCGTGTCAGTACTCCTTAAAGTCACAGGCAATACAAGAATTTTTCCATTTTTTGTCACAATCTAAAAAATTTCAGTGCAGCCTAGTTTTTAACCAGAAGCCACAATTGGCAGCAGAACACACCTAACTGGGACCAAGGCTTGCCAGGATCGATATACGTTTTTTTATCCCACAAAAAAAGAGTGCCTCTTATGAGGAGTGACAGCAGTACTTCGCAGTTCCTTTTTTTTTTTTTTTTTTTCAAATTAGGAAATTTTTCATTGCTTTACTCTTATGACTGTTTACATATGCCTTTCAATTCAGATGCCATTAGCAAGAACAGGAGGAACAAGCATTAGTGGTTGTTGTTCACCACGTGGAGTTTGAATAGAATAGTATTTTTAAAGTATTATGTATGTGATCTCAACTGGCCCCACCGTAAAGCACAATACGGTCGAGCACTGGAAGCACAAATTCTGTATGCAAGAGCAAACTTGACACATTCTTAATTAGGCCACGAAATATTAACAAATTTGCATGAACACAAGATCTAATCCCGAAATAGGTCATCCCTTACATATAGTATAACCGCCCCTCTGCCCTATGACAAACTGGCTTGAGGTCCTTCACTCTTACCACCACAAGCGCCAAAATCAAGCAATGGAGTAGAAATGAGTCCACGATCAACTAACTGCCTGGACCACAATGACTAGAGCATTACCAGTGATGAAAGAGACCACAACTAATTGAATCCAGACACTTATGCTGCCTGTTACACCAATGGGGCTCTAGGCTGCACAGCTTTCGACCTTCTTCAATGGCAAACCCCGTCATGCACGTCACACCCCAAAAAACTGAGCTCCTCTAAATACAGCAGCTAATTCTGCTGGTACCATTCGCCAGCACTGCAAAATGCAAAGAATAATTCTAAGCAATCTCGACACATATTCGCAGTAATTTCTACGTGGCCACTTGGTGCAGGAGCGCTGTCGTTGAGGGAACGTGTCCTTAATTTTCAAAGCAGCCAGAGCGCCGACAGATGTGCAACATGACATGGACTGAGTCTCAATAAAAAAAAAGGTGAATCAATAAAAAAAAAAAAAAACATTTCTTGATTGTCATAAAAGGGCCCAGGACACCTTTCAAGCTTGAGGAACTGCTCACATACTATCTATTTTCAAAGAAAGGTAAAAAATAGTCACTTTGTAATGCTCAATATACTGAAATGGTAGTTTTTTTTTTTAATCAACCATAAATGTTCCAGCGAGCATCAAATGTTTACCATACTGAGTTGAATGGCTGGATAAGTGCTGACCTTCTTTGAGCTTGGCAGACACACACCAGAGTTTTTGCAGCCATCATAAAACCTTTCAGGGTGCACTTTCTCAGTGTTACATCTAACATTTCCGCTGGCAATAGTGGCTTAACAAAGCTGGTTATTATATGTGGAGAATATACTATAGAGTTAAACGGACAAAAGAAATTATTTTTGCCCCTGCAAGTTTATGTGATGCAACAAGGTAGGTCCTCCACGCGAATAAAAAGCCCTGTTAGCTCCCCCAGTCGCAAGACCCTGCAACAGCTGGCCAAAGCAGGTTTGGCATTTCCTCTTAGGTAAATAAAGCTTGTGGTGGAGCTGTCTGGCCTTGCCAGGTGCCTCAAATGGGCAAGCACATTGAGTAACTGTGTTCAGGCTACCCTTTGCTGGCCCATGGTGCAGCATGCAATTCAAGCTGAATTTTAAGCAGGCCACACCTTGCATGTTGCTGGGGGCAAAAGTTTGAGTGGGTTGCAGCTCCAACCATCAAAACTAATTTCTTTGCTATCAGGCAGCCCTCTATGCGAACATTTAGCATCATCATAAAACTATGCATCACACAAATGGAGTCGGGAACATACCCAAGCAGTTGTCCGTGAATCTTTTTTTGTCCCCATTAGCATAGCACGTAGTTTCATGATAAATCAATTCAGACCAGGCTGGCCTGGTGTGAAACATTCAGACTTTCCATGAATCCTATGTACGGTATTTGCTGTTTGATTCCACTTCCAGAGCAAAGTATCTATGATCTTTTTAATGCTGGAGATTACCACCATTACAAATCAAAGTAGGCTTTGCTGCAAGTCGCCCATGCTAATGGATTCATTTGCGTTGCATACCGCGACAATATCTTTGCAGTGCTGTTGTTAATGGCACGCTCGTGCCTTATCACGACTGCCGCAGCTCTACTGCGGATGCAGCTGTATAAACGGCGCACACTGCTAGGGTAAGGTGGAGACAACGCTGTTTCCGTGGTGACATAGACAGTATGCTAGTGTGTGAGCGCTGCAGAATCAATTGCGAAGGATCCTAAAGAAAATTTCACAGGTAGCGAGATATAAGTGAGTGAAGACACGCTCGGAAAAGAAAGAGAAAGAAAGGGTCCTGCAGTAATTGCACAAAATAAGGAGACCCAGGGACTTTGGCAAAACAACCGTTGAAACAGAAGCTCTACACAGATGTCGACAAATGAGGCTGATGCAGTAATACAAGACTGCAAATAAGGCACTCCACACGTGGCTCCTTGAAAACCCGTTTCAATTTTTGTGTTCAGCTTGCGATCACCTTTGGTTCCCAGACAATTTAAAGCCACAGCCAGCGTAAAAGCATTGACGTAACGTAGTCAAAGAGTTGCCATGCAGCACATATGTAGGTGCACTGAATTTTCATGATGTCGGATCAAACGACCGTCAGTTACCGTAATTACCCGATTCTAACGCGCACCTTTTTTCCGGAAAAATAGGCCGAAAAATCGCATGCGCGTTAGAATCGGATACGAAACCAAAACTGGCGAAACAGCTGAAATTTTTTCCCACCCATCGCCATCACCATCTCAAGATGGCGCCAAAGCTTTTAGCAACAATTTTCCGGATCTAGGCGCCTAGGCTTTTCTATCGGCGTTCGCACAAATCGCCAAATTATTCCACTTGCGCGCTTGATAACAGCAATGGCAGCAGCGGCAATGAAGGTGCGCCGCTTCCACGGCTTATACGAGCGGCTCCCACACATTCACGAGTGGTTGGCTGAAGCGTGCGCCTCTGGTGAAGCTCGCGGGATGGGCGTGCGAGGCGTGGGCCACGATCCCATCGAACATGGTTGAACGTTCGTTCAGAAGTGTGGCATCGCGAACGCGCTTGACGGCACCGATGACGAGATGTTGAGGTCAGCGGAAGGCGACAAGGAGCTCTCGGAGAGCGACGAGGTGTGAGATGAGTGAGATTACTTCGGGAAATAAATCGCCCGTTTCTCTCGCATTCGTTTTTCTTGCTCACAAAGTTCCTTGCACGTTACAATCGGAGGTGCAAGTTTTTTCGGTTTTTTGCCTGGAAAATCGGGTGCGCGTTAGAATCGGGGGCGCGTTAGAATCGGGTAATTACGGTAAATTTTTCACTTGATGCAGAAAATGTAAAACAGCACAAACAAAATAGTACAAATACTTATAAAATGTGCCTGAACAACGTACAAGCAAGAATATAAGCCAGGAAGCTATCAGTAATTTTTTCTTTTTTTGTGTCAATGCAAATTGTGCAATCAAACACCTAGTCAGCAAGCTGAACAAGCAATTTCAAATTTCACCTTAGCAACCCCCTAAGAACCCGAGCACCAAGGCAGCAGGAAAAATTTTGGAGGCACACAGTAGCACATGGCTGTGCCCTAAATTATCAGCAAAAGTCGCAACACAACCTCCAAAGTATGTACAAAGTGGCCTGCCAAATAAAATTACTTAAATAAAAAAGTGGCATTGCCTTTAGCACCATCACTTCGAAAATGCACAGCAAATGATTGGTTGCTGGGTGCTGGAGAAATGTGTTTCCATAATTGCAACCACACCCAGTAAACTTTGGTTACCAGCTGCATGGGGTAGAGCATTTTCACCCCATCTGAGTTAGTACACACCCGCATTAGCACAAGTTGCTGCTTTACCAGCACGGCTGCCACATCGTGTATTGACCGCCTGCCTACAAGTGAATGCTTAACAGAAACACAAGTTGTAAGCATGAGTCGTCACTAGCTATTGTTCACTGAAGCCACAACTTATTCACTTCTGAGCAAGCACTTTATTTCTGTGCAATAAAACTTCGTTAATTCATACAGCATCCACAATTTAATCATCAAGTAGAGGCAGTTGTATGAAGTGCTTCTGATAATAAAATACCAAACTTGCACTCCTGGCAGTTTTTTGGCACGTTCCATCAACAGGTTCCCCTGTGTTCTGCTCTGCCTCTGCTAGTGTACACAGTTGCATGCACAGTGCCATGTGATGTACATCATTGATTTATGCAGGTACTGCATCAAGTGCTTCTTAATTGGCCATGTGCTATCTAAAAGCTTCAATTTCCATATTTGATGTGAAGAAGAATTCTCATTAACGGCGAACACCTACATAATGCCTTAACATAAGGATGGCTGTATCATTCATGTTTTTACACCAGGGCTGCAGTAAAATGTGGGGCATTCCACAACGATGCTTACGTGGTCCTTCTCCCCGCACCAGATTGACAATGGTTGGTCACTGGCATGAATTTTTTACGCCATGTATTGTTCGCACACCAGCTCCAGCAACAGTGCAGCTGGGAGGCATGGCTGGTTTGTGAGAGGGTGCCATCACATGAAAACGCAAAGGGCCAGGCCATTTATGCACTCAAGTTGATTTTCTTGCTTGTTGGCAACTTTATTTCAGCAAAGCAGCAGTGGTAAATCTGCTTGTTTTGGTCACAAGCTTATGCTATGAAAATTTTTACTCCCTCATCTTTGTTGGCAGACCGAAAGCATCTGCACCTAGGTCTGGAGTTGCATTGTAAAGTAATATCCACCGTCAGAATTTAGCAGTCACACTGCCGCTGTTGTGCACATGGAGGCAACCATGAAAGTGTTTGCTCGCAAATAATATGACTGACCAGTAATACCAAGCAATACATAACATGCCTGTGGCCTTGTTTTGTCCACCTGCAATTTGCATGCTTCCCTCAGCCATTCGCTACTACATTCGACCCATACACTTTCAGTGACATTTTCTGCCACCTTTCTGTGGTTCCCTTGCCGGCATCCAGTGCGGGGTTGGTAAGGGCCTTTCATTCTGTCTCCTTTTCTACCCAGGAGATTAGTGCCTGCTCTGCATGGCAACTTTCAATGAACAGTACAATGCTTACTTGCAAGTGCACCTCATAGATAGTCAATGCAACACTCAATAAATAGTTGGTTTGAAGGCCTTCAAAATGGCCACCACAGGCATAAGACCCCTGCTTCCTCCTGCACAAATTTTAGCTTCCCCCACACACGCCCTGTCCAAGTGAGGACATTATATGTCTTTGCGCTTCCCACGCCCCCACCCTGTCGTTATCATAGTTGCCTGAATCCATGCCATCCACAAAACATGAAGTTAATACAACGTACGACCTGCTTCCTTTAACTAGCCTATGCTGGCAGCTGCAATGATTTAAATAAGGCAGTACTTCATTCTTCACTAAACTCAGCAGCATTGCCTGTCCGCATTGTCCTCTATGTCAGGCATGCAAACCTTACAGGAGTACACACCACTCCACGGACTTTTGTGACTGCAGAAAACACTAAAAACAACAGCATCGCACACTTTGTAAGAGCATTCATGAAATGCCTAGCATAGCTTGCTGATGTGCTCAATGGAGTTGGAGAGCACATGCCTCTACACTTTGTAGCAGCCCAGGAATGCTGATGCAAGTGTCTTGCGACTGTCGACATCACAAGTGTGGCTGTTGTGTTTGTAGCAGCACTGGCACCACTTGGACTAACTCTTAGGCCACGACCAACCTTGCAGAGGTAATGCAGGGCTATGACTAACAGACAACTGATCAACAACAGCTTGCTCACACAGCACCGTGCCCGAGTGGCAGTCGCACTGGCTCGGTGCAAGTGCCTAGGAGGCACCACCTTTCGGGAGGCTGCCGTGCAACACTGGTGCCGCACCTTTTCTGGACCCCACCCCTGGCCTCTGATGTGAAGGAGCAAGCCAGGATGGCTGGTCAGGACTCTGTGATGAGCAGGGGCTGGTCGCAGGACCCCAGCAGCAGGTGCTGTCGTAACAGGGCCTCTAGTCGCTGCCGCGCCTGCCGCTCTTCCTCAAGCGCCCTCGTCAACTGGCTCATGTCCTGCGAGCGCAGACAAGCACGTGCCACAGGCTGCATCAATGACAGTTCACACAGCAGGCCCCCTAAGCCTTAGCAGTCTTGTTCCCCGCATTATTTTCTTCATTTCTTTGTGCGTGCGGAATAAAAAAATAATGGGACAATACGATACAGATTCAGTCTATGTGAGCAAGCACGCCACATATGGTCCATTTACGTCATGCGTCAAGGGATCTTGCCTGCTCTCTGTGTGCATCAGATTGTTTTCTTGTTGCACCTATCCCCCTCCCCCCCTATCGGTGCAGCACCTCTGCACAAACACCTCTGCCTTGCTCACCCCACTGCACAGGCATGGCACGTGCGAACATCATGCAGACTGTTCTCTGCTGTGCTACCGTTCACTCCCCCTGCCTGGCGCAAGCGCAGGCTTTGGGGGCTCCAGATATGCGCGCAGGTTTCTTGTGGTCAACCGTCCCAGTGCTAGCGCACTGAAAGCACCAGATCCTGTCGTGGGCAGTCCACATGCACTCCAGACGTCTTGCAACTGTTCAGGCCCAGCTCTATACCTCGGGGGCCCCAAGTCCATGCTCCCGCATCCAGTGTCCACCCAGTGTGCAGAGACAAATATCAGTGATTAGGCTGCAACCCCACATCTTGTGTGGGAATAGAAAAATGTTGCTCCCTATCTCAGACATAACGCAAGGCTCCATCTACTGGCTCACCCACTCTTCACAAGCCTCCTCTAATAAGTGCATGCATTCACTACTTCATGCCAGAACATAATGCTCTCATGGTGCAAGCCACCGACTATGACAAAAAAACAATGCCACCCTTTAGAGCAACTGGAAAACAAAAAACAGACAGTAGCAAGGAGCATTATTACAAACAGTAGCAAAGAGCATTATATATTTGCACTGACACTAGGAGGCCACTTGCACTCATTTCAGAAATTCGATAACACACCGGGTCTATTTTATTGGCTTTTAGTAGGGTATAACCTTCTCTTTCTAAATTGTAGGGGAAGTAGTGCACTCACAGTTCGTAGTTCCTTGACTTGGTCTCTTAAGGCATACACGGTGTCAACAAGGCTTCTGCAAACAAAACCAGACACAGTTTACAGAACAATGTTTACAAAGCACCATAGAGTTGGCCACAAAAGCACAACTGGTATAAGCCACAACTAGTATAACCCACAACTACAGTTACGGGTCATACCAACATAAATCCCCCTGTTCCAAACTTATTAGAAACTAAAGGGAACCCAACAAAGTTTTAAAACTTCCAGGCTGCTACACCTGGCAATTGCCACCTCAATATTTACTTCCTATTGTGTTCACTGATGCGAGAGCTGCTACTGAGGGTCAAGCAAAATGGGTGCCTAACATGTGCTACTGCATTATTACTGTGCTGTACTATCCAACGTCAGCAGCCTACACTACCAGGAGCACTCACCTTTCCTCCATGCCCTTGTTGTCTTCAACAATAATTTTCTCGTCCTCCGCAACTATAACTTGTGGGCAGTTCATCAGAGCTGCAAATGATAAGACACACACAAGCAGACACCTCAGTCAGCAACTACTACATGAGTGCAACAAAAATCAGCAGAAAAGGCAAAAGCGAACCCTGACACACACACATAGCACCACCACCAATTCCTTCCTTCAAAGTAGAAATCTTTCCACTTCACATCAATCTACAACCCTTGTCCAGCGTCTGGTTAAGCCCCATAGCCACACAAGCGTGAGCAAGACAAGCAGAGCAGTGGCAGGGCATTGTTGAATGGCCCTTTCAAGAACGGAAAAAAATGCTCCCTGCTCTTTGCCCACAGGACAAAGTGGACTCCCCAAAGCTCCTGATCTCAGAGCAGCTACAGGGTGCTCATTTGGCACCGCCACTCACCCGAGTTCACCGTGTGCCTTAACCGAGAGCTGCTGCCACAGTAGGCCTCGACGACCTGCAGCAGCTGCATGTCGTCCACGTGGGGAGCCCGGTCTTCCACGGGCCCTGCACGTGGAACCACAGAGGGACTTCTCAGTGCTCAGTGCGTCATATTTTTGCCTGTTCGTTTTGTGTCTTGAAATAAAAGAGTATTTTGTTAAGGTGGAACCCAGCATATACAAAAACAAAAGCGGTAGTGAGCCACTATGTAGTGCCAGTTTCTAGGCAAACAACCCTAGCAGACAAGCGTATGTTTATGTGTTATGAATAAGGCGGCTGGCAGCAGCACAAGGAATATTTCCAACCAAGGTATCCTTTAATTAATCAACTGCCGCAAGCTGCGTCACCAGCATCTCCAGTGCTGCAAGATGTTCAATCATGCACAGATAGCATATAACAGACTTTAGATGAGTTTATGCAATGTAAGCTAAATACTATTCACCACATAATAGCTTTACATTAGAAGCTTCAAGAGTAAGAGAGACTGCATCTGCATCACAACAGTGCAATGTGACTGCGGCGGTTTGCGAGGCAGCCATGAAAAGAACTTTGATGTTTTCTTTAATGGATGGCCTCTGGGCACAACGGGAACTTTTCTTACATTAGGGTGACCAGAATGGGGGGGGAGAGGGGATTTCTAGACTGTTTGATTCATTCATCCAGCCCTGAAACACATTGGCATCTTGCTACCTGAGCTCTAGCAACAAACTAAGGCTTCAGGTATCTGCTTAATGGTAGTCAGAGATCACTCGAGTCAAACCACACAATGCAGCCACAGATAAATGTTTTAAAAATTTAGTTTAGTGCTTGTCAAAGCTAGGCACCGATTATTATTTTGGGATCACTTTCACAGGTAGCATTTGTTCTTTCTTTTCTCATAATAATTAAAACCAAAATTCTCCACACAAGGTCACACTATTGGCATTGGTGAAGTCACATGACTTTGTGGACAAATAGGAAACAGTACCTAACTTTTCACTATGCTGGTACAACAACACTGCTCAATTGTACATGCGTGCAGTTTGCCTCAATCTTTCACACTCATCGTTGGAGCATATCAGAGTCGCAGCACACACGGACTGTGACAAGGCCAACAAAACAGTGTTACTGCCACAACAGCCTGGCCCAGGTGAGATGCGAAGCTCTCTTATAAGGGAATCAGTAGGGGCTAGTTGGTGCTGCATAGGTGGAGTGGAGAGAAGGACAACAACACAGCACAAAGTGCATGCGCTGTTGTCCTTCTGGTCCCCATTCTCACTGTTGAAGGTTTAAGCGCTTTCCACTGCAGCCATGAGCTCCCTGCCTGGGAAGCAAGATGCCAGGCGGGACTGGCAGTCCCCTCTTCAGAGCAGGATCACACCCAGTTGTGGTGGCCAAGTGGGACATTCCCTCGCTTTCCCGGGAACATGCTGCATGTGTGTGCGAGCGCAATGGAGAGGCAGCTAACCGGGCTTGCGCTGCTGCTTGTGCCTGTGCGGGGCACGGCTGGCGGTGGGCCGGGGCCGCAGGGGCGGGTGTGGCCGAAGGCACCAGGTGTTGCCCTGCGTTGCAGTGGAGCTCACTGCCGCCGCAGCCGTCTTCTCGGGGGACGGCCCCAACACCGCGGGCTGCAATGCACGCACACCATCACGCTCCACGCGACACCACCACTCACGTACCACCTTTTTTGCAAGAGCTTACAGTGGCGAGCACCTTTGGTAAACTTTCGGAAGCTTGCCACTGCGTGCAATTTTGGCTGCGCTTAAATTTTTCTGCTAGTTTTTCTTTCACAGTTGTAAAATTCATTGGCAGTGGGTTTTGTCAACCAGGCTGGAACCACCAGCGGTGTGGCAACACTGGCACAGTGCATACATGAGTGTCGGATTTATCTGCATATAGAAATTCCCGCCCTTAGGTGATTGCAGGACTAGAATGAACCTCTCGGTAGGTAACGCTAAAATGGTCATGTTCAGTTTCTGCTGCCTGCTTGCTTGCACTTTAGGGTACTGCCATTTCGAATTTCCAACCAAGTTTGTGTACCAACCACAACAGTTCTTCACGCCAGCCAAATGTGCTTCTGATTGCATCTGACAAGGCTTGCCGATCTGGCATTAGCCTTAGTGTTTACTGACTTGCCTCCAGCACAAGGGACCGCTCAAACATACTGAAACCATAGTAGGGACATCGTGGTTTCTTTCCTAATGCAATGCTGTTAAATAGAGAAATAGCTTTTCCAGTACGGCTGACAGTCCCTTGTCACTGCAGCACAGCTCCCTCTGAAAACTGAATGCCTATTGCTGGAACAAGAAGCTTCACTGCTCACCAGTGTGTCGCCCCATATCATTGCGTACACAGTGCACCCCAGCCAAGCTGTTCAGCTTCACTGGCCCAATTTGTAGAGGTGGAGAAAAAAAGAAATGCAGGCGCTTGCCATAGGTCGCACGGTCGTATCCAGGAGCCGGGCTGCTGTGACGGGAGGCGAAGGTAAGGTGATGGAGGTAGTGGGGGCGGGTGTCGTTGCCCGACGTGGAGGGCTGGGTGCCACCGCTGACGGAAGGCTGCTCAGCTTGGCCTTCCACTGGGTTGCCTCTTCTGCACTCCGGCAAAGAACGGTCGTCCGAGGCACGGTGGGGCCTGGGCACCAGTCATGCACAAACCTTTTGCACACTAGTGGAGTCAGTCACGTCACACCCTGTACTCACTTTAATACGCATTATAATTCAACGTGCTGTAGGCATAAAAACGCAATTTGTGCCGCAGCTATCATTTCCAATTTTCATGGACACTTGCTCAATGATTCTGCCAGGCCTAAGAGGCTAGCTTTATGGCACTGCCTGCATAAGTGTCGACCTTTCCTTCTGAACCTGTCATTGATAAGGGTACTGGTCATACAACGGTTAAGTTCACTATGTAGTGCTGCTCAAACATAACCTTGCTCGTGATATGTTAACAGCATGATGATTACTAGAAGGTTCATTTAGTTGGCCTTCTCATAAAGTGCTGTTCACACAAAAGAGCCCATTGAAAAGAGCACTGTGTGACATCAGCAGCTGACAGTGGTCCTCAGTTGCAGTGCGCATGAATTTTGTACCATCCAACTCTATCTTCCGTTACAAAGCTGGGAGCGCAAAAATTCTTCAAATTAATGACATCACCGAGTTCATGGAATCATTTATTAAATTAATCCCTAAATAATGAGCTCCTGATTTCAGGCACAACATTCCTGACCCCGAATGTTCGAGGATGACAATAAAAGCACTAAAAAGGCTACTAAGAGCCTCATTAGCTGTTCGCACAGAAACAGTGAACATACCTTGAATGTCGAAGGAACATCCCTCAGCAGGATCTTGAGAGGGTGCCAGCGACAAGCCAGTCAATGGGAACCGGCCCTGCATGAAGAAAGCCTTTCACACAGGTGCCCTTCACTGGTTGTGCTACCTTACACTGTTTGGTTGTTTCTGCTAGACCCATCATATGCCAACCAAGAAATTTTCACTGCACCGTCCCTGCACAGGTGGGACTCCATAATACAAGAGTGAATTGTGAGAGGGGTCCCCGCTATGAGGTATAAATGTTCCGTTTAAGCACTTTGTTTAAGCACGACAGTGAGCGCAGGGCTGTCCTGAGGATCTCGTCCTCCATCGTCATCACCTGGTAGGAGAAGCGCCCGTGACTGCCCAGGGAGAGCTGCACCAGGCAGGTGGAGAAGAGGGCCAGGTAGAAGTCCCGTCGCTCCTCTCCCGACAACAACACCACAGGCCCCACGTGCAGCAGCTCACCCAGGCACTGCAGCTCCTATTCGAAGAGGGGGAGGGGGTGAACAAGGTCTACACTGACCCCCGCAGTAGCTCCTTCCCAACACTTGCATAGGAGGCTGCCTATCCGCAATAACAACTACCGGCAATTATTTTTCTACCATAAGCGATGCACCAAGCTCACAACATCTGCTCTCACAAAGACTATCCCCCATTTGGCAGTGCCCCTGAAGGAAAACAAAACAAACAAAAAAAATAATAATAACCGCAACGTTATGGCACCAACATTTCCACGTGTTTCGGAGTTTTCTGTATTTTCTAATTTTGTTATCTTTTTTTGTATCATGCTCTCCCTCTACTTTTTTGTGTGTACCCTGCCCCCCTCCTCCCAACAAAGAATTCTGCGATTTCACTGCGGGGTACCACCTATCCTTATTATTTTTAATTTTGTCACCATCTGGTCTAGGCTATGCAGTGCTCAGCCCACTGCATGTTTATCAGAAGTTCAACCATTCTTGTGGCTCCAGAGGCACTGGCGCACGATGCACTACTACCATTCTTCCACTTACAGCACCCATCCCAGTTGGAGACTGACCAAGGTGCACAAAACTATTACAACCATTAAGTACGCACAGTTCTGCAGACTGCAGCCTGCGCTAATGCCAGAATTCAACGTTTCTCCTTATTTCTGCTCTGTGCCCAGCCCTAATGCAATCGTGCGCACCCTTTTGTCTACTGAAAACTCTCTCCCTCTACCTGTCACTGGAGCTGAAATGGAGCTGCACAACCCATCTGGGACAACGCAGATTCCATGCGGCACCAGCCCACTCACCTCCCCCTGGCAGCCCTCCACGGTGCCAGCAAGCACCTCCAGCTCGAGCTCTTTCTGGCGACGCATTGAGGAGCAGCTGGCCTGCAGCAGCAGACGGAAAATGTGAGCACACTAACCCCGCAGAAGGGTCAGAGGAAGGAGGGCGACCGCCTACCGCCATTTCCTTGTAGACAAAGACACTCCGCTGGGTGTCCCCCCGGTCAAGGTGGCTCTCCTGCACGCAAACCAGGCGCAGGGTTTGGAATCTCACAGCAAAAACCTTGCAAGGTATTCATAGAACACGACAGCACATGCACCTGAACTTCACTGCAGTTGGTTTCCTTTGAGACAGCTACCAAGGCGCGCTTTCTTGAAAGGGACTTTAATTATCACCCATGACGTCAAGCTGAGAAAATATATAGGCAAGTTTCTGAATCCCACGGAGCATTTATTATTTCAGAGTGCGCACAAGTAGTCTCAAGTACCATGCAGACCGTGCCAGTTCTGGCATGCAAACACGAAACAGAGCAACAAGCAACATGGCACACGTGCCACAAACGGGGCGCCACAGCAGTCCAGTGGCTGGTGCCAACTTTACTGATGTGCATTGCAGATTTTCTTCTTTTGTTGTATTTTATTTATTTATTTTTTTTGAGCAGGTGATGAGCACTAACGTGTCCAGTCTAGTAGCACATGTCGCCAACGAGTCAGAATGCTCACAGTGCGCAATGCTCTTGTGCACCACAGCCATCACTAAAATCCATATCATCAATACTATCTCAATAACCTTCCTTGCGATTCGAGAAATGCAGAAGACTCCCTTCACGAATGGTTCTTACTGGAGACAAAAGCGTGCCTATGAATGATGCACAACTGCAGTGTTTCCAGGATAGGCAATGTACACCATGCCACAGGGTGTCGTACTAAAAGCACACGCTCAGCAGATTTCGAGTTCCCCTCAGAGCAGTTACCGAGCAGGCCAAGGGGCACAGGGAAACAAGCAGTGCTCACCTCGGTGTGCCTCTGGAGCTCAGTGAGCAAGGCCGGGTACTTGTCCAGGCGGCGGAAGGGCCGGCTTAGCCCCGTGGTCAGGGCCAGCAAGGTGCCCCCGCCACTCAGGGGAAGCTGCTGCTCCAGCCAGCCACCCAGGGTCTCCCTGCATCCGTGCCCAAGAAAGAAAGGCACGTCACGTCTACTATGAAAGTAGCCTTAAACTTTAAGTTATTCTGCTTATGGATACTTGGTAGATATAAAAGATGCTTTTTCTATAACAAACATATTCTCTTCAGCCAAAGTTTCAAGGTGTGCACCTCTGAGGCATCGATGTTCCACTGGGTGTATCTAAATGTGTTTCTTTCTAGCTACAGTGGATGCAGGAAGTGAGAAGTCAATTTCAAAGCCAGCCATCGGTGGACCCTCAAGAAGTGCCGGTGCCACTCACTTGAGCCTGTCCAGGAGCTGAACGGCCCGTGGGTGGTTGGCACAGTAGACGAGGTGGGTGGCCTTCATGTGTGCTGCCAGCTGCAGGAAGGCACCACCCACCCGCTGCTCCCGACTGGGCTGCCTGCACGCACGGCGGCAAAGACCCCAAGCGCACCTTTGTACGTTGAGGAACTTGAGAACAGCAGGTATACTGAGGTGACGGTGGCCCTCGCAAGATGTCACGACAAAAACAAAAATACAGTTATGGTTTCAGCGTCCTACAAGCATTTCTGCCGTATGCATCTCTTCTCACCTTACTCGCGAAAATATCCATGGCAAATAAAGTGCCCGTGCCTAGCCACTCTGCCAAATTGGGAAAATTTTCTCCTAATAGGACAGACCTTTGCAAGTAGAGTGGGACTGGTCCTCAATCACCCCGTAACTTCACTCTCTGCTGACGGCAGTAAATCACAAAAGCAAATTCTGTTGCCATTGTTAGCACATTGATATAGGTTATGTAAATTAAAATTCTGACATTGAACACAATACAAACAAAATTAGCATTAAATTACAAAGTCAATCATCAGCAATAAGCTTCCCCATGTAAGGCTTGTAGGCCTGTTTGTAAAATGACGTCAAATAATGGCAACCGAAGGTAATGGAAGTGCTGCTGCAGCTATACAATGCAGCCTCCATATAACCTCTTCCACCCATAGGAGCAGACAGTTCAACTACCAGCTGCTCGTGACTGCAGCATTCAATTAATTAATTAATCAAACAGCAGCATGCTGTCACTGCACGCCCTGCCGCTTCCTCCATCTTCCAGTAAGCTGGAATGTTGAAGAGAAAGAAGCTCACTCTCGCACAGCCTCCAGTGCTTCAAGCAGATCTGTGTGAACACTCAGCACAGACGCCAGGTTTCCCACCAGAGTCCGAAAGTCCTGCTCGCTTAGCCTGCAACAAGGGGAAAACAAAAACCATTAGCAGTGACAGCAGCTTCCCACACACTGGCCTACCTTCCTTTCGTCTCTCAGTTAATTGCCACTACTCGCGCACAGCCAGTGAAAACATATCATAGTCTCTTTGCAATGATCTGCACTAAATACACGACATGATACAACACTAGAAATAGGGTAAAGGTCAAAAAGAACAGATAACACGTTGAAATTAGCTGAACCAGGTGCTGAAAAATCTACATACTGCCTTTTCTGCTTTTTTTTTTTTTTCCAAACATTTCTGAAGACGAGCAGTACTACATGCCTTACTTTTTTTTTCCAATTGCTTTGTACCATCTGCTTTTCCCAGGCACATCAGAAGGGGAACTAGGGGGCATTCTTAGTGCAACACAACACTACTCTTTCTCTCTTTGCCCTAAGATGCTGTTTTTACGTAGTCTACATTGTGGTTCTGAGTGACTGAATAATTTATAGAGCCTGCACTGGTGCAGGATCACCATAAATACGCCTGCACTAAGCAAACTGGTTTATCTGTGTAGATCACCATTCCTGCACTGTTTTGTGAGCACTAAGCCAGCAGACGAATGAGCAGTCTCCATTGACAGACGACGACCATCCATTTGGGGCTGTGACACTCACAGGCCAGACTGCTCGAGTGGCTGCAGGTAGCTGCAGGTGAGGGTCCTCATCTCGTGCACGTGGCTCGCTTCCGTGTCCAGGATGTCCTTGAACACCTGCACGCATAACGCCAGTCCCTCACGAACACATCTTCCACTGATACCCACACAAGGAAGAGTCCCACACTATATGTTTTCATGAAAAACAGAACCCAAAGCCAACACACTACACATGTGGAATAACAGAACAAAAAAAACTGAGTTTCGTTTGCTTGGTAAGCCATAAAAAAACGCAGTATAGCGGGCCTGTAAAATTTTGTGACCAGTCAAGGCTATCTCATTCACAGCAAGGCCTACAACAAAAGCTGCACAGAAGCAGCTCACAGGCCTGTCAGCTCTTACAGATGCTCAGGAGATGAAAGAAGTACTGCCTCGCAAAGAAGTACTGCCTCGCAATCCCTATGGCAATCAAAACTGTAAGAAATGAGGACACTGCGACACCCAATCAGAGAAAGTAAAAGCAACTGAGACAACACAAACGCACTGATCTGCCTGGGACACGAGATAGTCTTTGCTTGCTCCCTTCCATCTCATTCATAATACGGCGCTTTAAGAAATAAGTGCAGTTCAAGAGTTCTTTCTAGTAGAAAGTAAATCATGAGAGCAACAAAGGCTCACGTTTAACATCCATCAGCCACACAGCATAAAGGGGACTCACTTGTTAAAATTCCTATGGGACTTTTTGCTTCACGACCCACAGGCTTACAACCATCGTGCATGAATATGAAAAGTTTTTTTTTACAAATACATCAAATGTTCACAACGGCCTAGGTTGCTTATTTTAGAAATATGTGACTCCTGTACTGAAATAAATACACAAAACTCTCACTTGCGTGGCAATTAGCGCCATTTAACAACATTTCTATGGAGCTCGTAAACGTTTTTTCAATGGTAAACAATGGTACACAAGGCATGTGCACTTGTGTGGAGCTAGTTGGACTCAGAGCTTGATACAGTCTACAAACTAACAAACTAACAGCTAATTCCTCCAGGCGGAAATCGTGTCGTGGCTTAGTTTCAACTCAGTGAACGAATTGCGACGACCCGCTGACGGCTGGCCGTCAGCGGCTGGGCCAGCTGATTCCGGCGGAGGGTCGGCGAGCTGTGCAGTAGCGCAGTCAAGCTAAGCCAGCTTTTTTGACGTCATGCAAAACATCATAGAAATCGGCAAGGAGAATGCAAAAACGAGGTCAGCATTTTTTAATCAATTTTTCTACTCAATAAAGTTGCATAAACGCAGCGAGAGTGGTCGACACATGGCCTAGAGACAACAGACTACAATTTGCACTAGTAATCCCGCAATGTTTACAAATCACTTCAATGAGTGTTGA
The DNA here is from genome assembly GCF_048455015.1 of Haemaphysalis longicornis. NCBI lineage: Eukaryota > Metazoa > Arthropoda > Arachnida > Ixodida > Ixodidae > Haemaphysalis > Haemaphysalis longicornis. Next base: position 246,890,624 of record NW_027526295.1, read on the forward strand.
AAAGTAAGAGGGGTGTGGCAAGCACACCAAGATGCAAAAGTACACCTTCCGGTTCTTTCATCCATGAACAGGATGTATGCCTAGCTCCAAACAAAAATTTTCTCGCATGCATGTCACAGCACATTCCACGACGTGCTAAGCACTGACTGAAAAATGATGCACTCTTCGCTGGCATAAGGAGCGAAATGGTGACTGGGATCTTGATCATCCTCCCACTCCATGCTGACTTAAGAAGTGAAACAAAGAACGGGATTGTGATATCACTTTTTATGAGTAGTCAACACAGTAGAATGGCATGTCAGCATCCGTCCAAAGAAGAAGGGCCATGATCTGTCAGCTGTTTTCATGTTATCACGAGCTCCTTTGAAAATAAAATTAACCCCAATTCTTTCCTTCTCTCTCAGACAGTTTAGAGAACTACCTAAGCAAGAAATAAAAACAAGAAAGCAGCTTGTATTTTCTTTCATAGCCTGCTCACCATGTTCCTATGCCTCGAGCTGAGAGACTGGTCCAGCACCCGGGCTTGAATTCCAGGTGCTCGCAATGCATCGCCACCTGCCAGGTGAAGTTTGATTGCCAACCCCCGAGCATGTCACAGCACAGAAGCTTGACGTACAGACTTTTGAGTCACTTAGACTTTTCAAATGTCACGAAATATTGCGGACATATCAAAGGCTTCAAACCAGCAACTGTATGCATAACAGTATAACACTTCATTTGCATATCCGCTGCTAATGCAGCATAAATACAATAAAAGAAGAAATTTTTTCTAGGAACCACTCATATGGATGCAATAAAAAATCACCACTTTCTAAGCCAGGGCTTCTCCTTTTCTTATGTTTTTAAACTAATATGTGAGAAAAAATTAAAACTGGCGCCGACCATGAAAGTTTATAAAACAAAGACGATTCGGCTCCCATACGGGAGCCTTGTTCACAGTGAAATGAGAGTGAGAGTGACCCGGTTTATGTTGGCTTCAAGATGTGACGTAGGAAACTTGCGTACACGTGTGGGAAGTTGCCATCATTGCGATTCGATTGCAGTCCGCACAGGAAATGCTATAGATAACGCTTGAAAATTTTTCTTTTGGTAGCTTGTCCTCGACGTTCAGCAGGGTGTGCCTGAACTTTCATGTCGGCACATGCACTACCTGTACACTGTAGGAACGTAGAACACGTGCCAATTGTTCACTAATCCTAAGTACATATGGCATCGCAGCACCATTCGTGAGATGCGTGTTGCAGGAGGGCACAGGACGTGCTGGCTGACTTCAAGGAGCGTACAAACGAGCCAGGGTAGCCACTTGCAGAGAGGTCCCGATGCACGTGCTGTATGTCGGCAGCAATACCTTCCGGTTTTTTGCAAACTCTGTGCATACGGCTTACAAGTGAGGCAGGGTTCACATAGTTGAAATGCAGATAGCGACCCGTGTGGGCGCTTTGTCTGTATACGCTGAATGTAAAGTTTTTTTCCCTCGTGCTTGATGAGGATGTCGAGAAATGGAAGCTGGCTGTGCTGCTCCTTTTATACAGTAAACTTGATTGCTTCATCCATGCTGTTCAGGTGGGTTGTGAATGCAGTCTGTGCTACCCCCTTGATTATGCTGAAGCAGTAACCTAACGCAGAAAAGTTTTGGGCACAGGACTGAACGACTCGAGTGCACATTGCTCAAGCCAGGTTTGCTGCCATGACCAATATGGCAGCACCCATCGCTTTGCCGTGTACCTGCTTGTAAAAACAGCGCTTGAATGTGAAGTACGTGTTCTCCAGGCTAAACGTCAGGAGCCACTACAAATCCGGAAGTTCAATAGGTGCACACTCGGGCAAAGTTGCATCCATTTCGAGGGTGGAGATGCATGCATCAACTGCTAAGCCTGTTGTTATGCTTGTGAACAAGGACTGGATGTCAAAAGACACCATAATGTCGCCATGTTCCAGGGCGATGTCCTATACCTTGTCAATGATGTCTCCTTGTTGCTCTTCCCTACAAGTGGTCGCAGCACTCAACGCAGGCACCCAGACAGCTTGTGGAGGGGAGAGCATGTTGTAATCCACGATGGGGTGCATTGGCACCTCTGGCTTGTGAATCTTGGGCAATCCGTACAGTGCTGGTGCAGAACCCTTATGACATAGTAGACGGTAGTAGAGGGACTTGTGTTGCGGCTGAACGCAACGGAATACGTCCGAGAGAAGCTTTTGAAAGCCCCATTGCAGCTTCGGTGTGGGGTCCCTTTCGAGGCGCAGGTACGTGCTGCTGTCTGAAAGCCGTTCTCTGAAAGCAGTACTATCAAGCAGTCCTGTAGCGTTGCCTGTGTCAGCAGGGAGCACCACTATCTTTGAGTTGTTTCGGAGACGTTTGATCGCTGAATGTTCTGCCGAAGACAGCAGCAAAGGCGACGTTTGGGGCCGGAACTGCGAAAAAACGCCAATCGCACGAGTGCGAGCCTCATCACGTCTAGAGGGTTTGACCTGCATCACCGCGTTTTCCACTATTCTTATCATTCATCTTGGGTCCGTTGCAGGAGCCGCACGTTGAAGTTCACACCGAGGCTTAGAACAGATAGTTCACTGGGATCCAGGTCGTGTGACGATAAATTGTGCACGATAGAAGGTACCGGGTTCCTACCTGGGGCCGGATTTCCATGGTGAAGCCTCTCGAGCTTGCACTCTTGGCTCTGTTTGGCACGGCAGCAATGCAGTTCGGCCTTGAAGTCGGCACGCAGCTGTATATTTGTGAAATCCTCTGGAAACTGGTGCTCGAGTCGATGACGAGAAAAGAAGGCCGCTTTCTTGAACGTTCATACTCGTTGTCTACAGTTCAGTATCCTGGCTTGTAGCAGCTGACGCTCCACCTTGAAAACAACACTGTTCCCGAAGCTACTAGGCACAGGACTGTTGAGACGCAGGGATCGTGAAATAAAGGCACTCCCTGGTGAATGTCAATGCCAAGCTACCGAAACAAAAATTTCCGGGTGTTATCTTCAGCATTCCCCGTTTGGACTGCAACTGAAGCTATGTCAGCGAGACTGGCAATTTCCAGCAGAGACTCAAGCAGCACATGTATGACGTAAGAAAGAAAAACGTATCATCTAATGCTCTGGCCAAGCACACAGAAGCAACACGCCATAACATAGACTGGGCCGATGCGAAAATAATGGAAAAAGTTTATCTTGAATCCCTGACAATCCAGACAACGGAGCGCACACTTAATCTCAATGACGGCAATTTCCCACACGTGTACGCACGTTGCCTGTGTCACATCTTGAAGCCAACATAAACCAGCTCACTTTAGCTCTTATTTCATTGTGAACAAGGCTCCCATATGGGAGCTGAAACACCTCTGTTTTATAAACTTTCTTGGTCGGTGCCAGATTAAATTTTTTGTCATGTGTTCTCCCGACCAGGCGGGCTTCTGTCCAACTTCCGATTTCATAAACTAATACAGATCACGTGAAAAAAAAAAGGTTCCTGCTTTTCTTTATATTTCTTTTTTTTAACAGGCCCACATTACTTTTTGCTAGGAAATCCTATATTAACAACAGATGCGTGCCATGCATCTTACGACAACAATTTGAGTGGCAACTAGTTGATTGGCAGTGTGAAATAATGCAGCACCAATTTGCCCTCATAGCATACGACACAAAGCTGAAAAATATCAGGATGAAATTTTCAAGGGCAAGACAATGGCAGGCCACAGAACACAGCCACACCTACCCTGCAACTTGTGGTCTTTAACATAGTTACTCGGGAACCAGCCCGTGTTGCCTTGAAGCGTGCCTTCCCACCAGCCCCCATCCAACGCTTGCGTTACTGTCAGGATATCGCCTTTCTTGAAGCACAGCTGCAAATGAGTAGGTGCACACGCCCATCACTTGGTGTACTTGATTGCACATACAAATGACAACACTATCTGCAGTTTTCTTTGCTGCACAGAACCTACCACCCTACTGGAACATATAACTTTGGGAAGGGGGGCAGGACCAGAAGGGGGAAAAAGAAACCTAGCAAATCAAATATGCTCCTGCTCGCGATCGTCTTCTACTCCTCCTAGACTTCAGTACTATAAAAATTGCAAATAAAGAATATACGGCTTTCCTTTTTCCCCTTAATATTCGTCACTTCTCGCTGTTGCACGGCACACACGGCACAAATGGAGCAATAGAAATGCCCTGATTCTTACCTCATCGTTGTTTTTACCCTTGAAATTGTGGATTGCCCGGACAAGTCTTGGCGGAACCTCTGAAGCCATGTCAGACGCTGCAGCTCATGACAGTCGGCGACGACGTGTTCACTCCACACTTAGCCGGCAATGAACGCTGCACATGGATATTAAAAATTCCGATCATCAAATTAAGTTCACTTGGAATAGATTGACATTGCCTGTCCGAATTTTCTTTTCGAGCATAGAGCTGCTAGTTCACATTTAGGAAAGGTAAAAGACAAAGAAAATCAGCAAGAAGCGATCGAGCTGTCGCAAAACACTTGTGTGCCGTCTCTACAATAGGTGTTTGTGATCGTCTCAAGTATGCAAAGAATGCGACGCAGGCTGGCAACCAATTCAAAACACAAGCCGCACTCTGCCGATTTTCTTATCGCTCTTAACGTCTGCGCCATACAAGAAAAAACGCCGTTACACAAGAGCCAAAACCACATTGGGCAAACATACACCGATGCGTAACTCACGGCCCGCGAACCGGACAGCTCTCTCTCAGCCTCGCCGACAAACTCCGCCTTGCAGGTTGGAAGCACCCCCACGCAGGCCAGAATTTCGCAGTGAAATACACGATGACAAATACTGCTGTTTGTCAATATCGTCGCAACAAAATTTCTCGGAGCGCCGTGAACAGACGTCCGACGCGCTCGAGTAAACAAGGGATGAGCGGCTCTCACATTTCAAGAGATCGGTGCTTGCGGCTCAATCCTCAGGTACGCAGCGCATTCCAATGAACTGTCATAACAATAAACATTGGTCAAGATTCGGACACTTCGCAGTACACGACGAAAACACAAAACACAGCACGAAACCTGCAGCGCGCAACCATCACGGCCATAATCTACACATGGTGATGTCCACAACTCGATGCTCCCGCTAAAAATAGTGGCCGTCATGGAGGCAGGAACTGCAGGATGAAGGAACCGCGGCTTATCTTCAGGAGTAGATTCTGAAGCACTCATTTTTGGTTGTCTGTTACTTTTTTTCTATTATTATTTTTTGCTTTTTCATTTTTGAAGACAAATTACAAAAAGCGTCAGCTAACTTGAGCGAGACTGGCAAAACACCCGGGACAAACGGGCTCGAACTCTGTGTCACGTTAACGTACCAGGGCATTGGTTATTTTAAAGGCAGTAACTTAATTTGAGCAGTAAAGAATATTATTTAACGGCATGCTCTCATAATAATCTTATAGTTTTGCTTCAATCCTTGATATTGAATTTCAAGCTGGTCCCAGTTAGTCGCAGCTGTTTTATGGCTAAACGGAAGCTCGCCCGCCACTTGCTGGACCCCACGCAGAGTATATGCTGGAGAGTCAGAAAGCAATCCAGCGCTTGCTACACTCTCATCCTGGCAGGGACGACGAGGCACGCCTGTACCACCCGTGCCTCCTCGCACGTACGCTGGCCGTCCCAACCCGGAGCTGGACAAACCAATAACGACACATGAGGTCTGGCAGGCACTTCAAGCCTTGACCCGCAACGCCACTCCGGGTAAAGATAAGGTCACTAACAAGGTACTCAATGGAATACCGGCTCAATGGAAACACGCTGAAATGGTGCTCATTCCGAAGCCAGGCAAACCTGCGAAGCTGGACGCATTGCGCCCCATATCGCTAACGTCGTGCGCAGGGAAGTTTTTTGAGCGTGTGATCCTCGCCCGCCTATACAACCATACATCGCCCAAGACATTTATCCGCACAAAATGTTCGGCTTCTGGCCCCACCTGTCAACTCATGACATCCTCCTTAAACTAAAGGAAGACGTCTTGGCGCACGATCCTCACTCCAGCAGGGCTATCCTCGCTCTCAATTTGAAAGGAGCGTTTGATAATGTGAGCCACGACGCCATCCTCGAAGACCTACGTGACACTAACTGTGGAAAACGATTGTTCCAGTATATCCAGGCATTCCTCACGGATCGCACGGCGACTGTGGGCATTGCACCACTACGAACGGCCCTTCCGACTATGCTCAACAAGGGAGCGGTGCTTTCTCCAACATTATTTAATATAGCTATGATGAAGCTCACACAACAACTTAACACCATCCCGGGGATTATACATGCACTCTACGCAGATGATATCACGATTTGGACTACTGGTGGGTCAGAATTATGGCGACATGCAGGATGCGTTCCAGCATATGCCGCTGACGCAGTCCAACAGTACGCCTGCAGTATGCGCTGTCTTGAATGCTCCCCGGAGAAGTCGGAGCTCATCATTTTGGAGGCGCGAGCCACGCGGCAAGCCCCTGGAACCCACCACAATACAAATAAAGCTCCAGGGTAGCGACATCCCTGTAGTCCCAACCACCCGGATACTGGGACTTTACATCCAGCAAGACGGAGGAGGAACGCTAACCATCCAGCGCCTCAACCACACTGCCTTGCAAATCATGCGTATGGTAAGTCGAGTCACAAACAGGCACCAGGGTATGAAAGAGGATGATGTCATCGAGTTGGTGCACGCACTGATTGTCAGCCGCGTAGTGTACTCTACGCCTTACCTCCCCCCTGAAACCGAGGGAAATGGGCCAACTTGACTTACTCCTGCGGAAGGCGTACACACTAAACTTTTTTACACCCTTTTTGGACAAAAAGGGTGTAGCATAAGTGGAAAAAATGGTATTGGGAGCACACCCCTTTCCTTGAATCTCAACACCCTTTTCCTAGCTCTACACCCTTTTTGTGTAAAAAAAAGGGTGTTGATCAACTTCAACACCCTTGGTTTTTCTTAGGGTATTGAAAGGGTGCGGAAAAGGTGTTCAGCTGTTGCACTGTAAAGAACAAGACAGCCCCTCATACACTCCTCTACTCGTAAGAAATATTCAAAAGCAAAAAAAAAATTTGGTTGATCCCTCTTTCATAGGAATCGGCAAAACGCGAAAGTGAAAGGGGCCTTCACAGGTGCGGTTGAATGTTAAAGGAATTTCCTTCTTGTGCGAAGGGTTCGCGAGTGTGACCCCGCCAGGCGAAGTGACACCGACACGCAAGAAACAAAAAACAGGGGAGGGTGCCTCAATTCATGCGCGTCTCCGTACACGAAGGCGCCAACTGTCGGCGCTCATTCGCGTCATGATGCGCTACTTCGCTTCGCCTCTTCTAGACGGCGCGCACCATCTGAATGAGTCATAGGGAAGGACATAAGGCGCGTTCATAGCATATGCTCACGTCTCGGTTCGTAGCACAGTGGGAACAGCGCCACACACCTCCCGTTGCGGCCAGAGAGTCGTGGTAGAGTGCCTAGAATAGTCGTGGGATCGAAACCGGGCTTCGCCGCGTCAATGGCAATTTTTCTGGCGACGTCACTTCCGTGACGGATATCACGTCACCAAAATATTTGTGTGGCCGGGCATAAAACACTTTCGTGTTAAAAGACTGTGCAAAAAAGAAGTAAGAAAGTTTAGTGGACACTAAACTTTCTTACACCCTTTTTGGCCGAAAAGGGAGTAAGAATCTTGTCCCATGGCGAACACTTTAAAAGGTGTTTTTGCGAAAAAATGGTGTTCGGATGAAAAAAGGGGTGTTCGTGTGAACACCCTAAAAAAGGGTGTAAGGTTGCTCAACACTCTTGTAAAATCCGGTTAAACTTGACCTCACCCCTCAGCGGTCATCCTAGCTTAGCAAGAACACTGCAAAGCTTAGCAAACGTAACAAAACTTAGCAACACCGGAAGAAACTATGTAGGTCGACTCCCAGCCCCGCTGTTCTTTTTTTTTTGCAAATAAACACCTATTTCACACCGCTTCAACACCCCACAGAAAGCCAAGTGTGTTGCAGTCGTAAACACCCTTTTCGCCACACGAATATAGTCTTTTTGATTTTGAAGCTTCAAATTGGTGCTTAACGTGCCAACGCTAAACTTGGGACATAAGGTGCACCGCATATGGAAACGAGCGATCATTGCATACGAGCTATTTTTTTTGCGTTTGAAAATTTCTTGTAGAGGAGTATATGAGGGGATGTATTCTTCTTTACAGTGCTATTATGCATCCAAGCATGGCGTTATTCAATGAACAGCTGAACACCTCTTCCATACCCTTCCAACACCCTAAGAAAAATCAAGGGTGTTGAAGTTGATCAACACCCTTTTTTTCACACAAAAAGGGTGTAGAGTTAGGAAAGGGGTGTTGAGATTCCAGAAAAAGGGTGTGAAGGCTTCCCAACACCCTTTTTCCACTTATGCTACTCCCTTTTTGGCTAAAAGGGTGTAAAAAAAGTTTAGTGTGTGAGTACAAGCAAGCGCTAGGGCTTCCTCATCACACCGCCACTAGCAAGCTGGAAGTGCTGGGGGTGCACAACAAGGTGCGGGAGATCATTGATGCTCACCTTGTCAGCCAACTAGAGCGGCTCAGGCAAACTTCGACCGGTTGCACGGTGCTGAGGCAGCTAGGCTACCAGATAGCGGATGCCAGCCCCCCTCGTCCGGAAACTGTGCTTCAGGACATCCGCACGCTCATCAGGGTTGCTCCGCTCCCGCGTAACATGCATCCTGAGCATCACGCACAGCGCAGACAAGCACGAGTACAATTCCTGCGAGGGAAGTACTCTGACCATCCGCATGGGTGATTCGCGGACGCGGCCCACTACGCATCCCATCCAGCCACAGCAGTATGTCATTGACGGCTGAGGCGATGTCGTTCGCACTGCGACCGTTAAAACCGAAAACATCGTTGAAGCCGAAGAAACGGCCATCGTATTTGCGATGACGTCTCCACCTTCTAATAAACCACTTCACATAATTACAGACTGCCAGCAGGCATGCAGAAACTACGGCAACGGTCGGATCTCAATATGCGCCCTCCGACTACTAAAAAAGCACAAGGACACCCTAAACCCAGCTGTACTAATATGGACGCCAGGTCACGCAGAGCTCGACGGAAACGGGCGAGCACACGCTACAGCCTGACCATGCACACTTCGGGCACCGCAACAGTCGCTCCGTGACTCAGAGCCTATCCAGTAGCAGTACCGCGCACTTCTGCAACACCACCGCCTTGCCAGATGTGCCTACCCACCACCGCACCAGAAGCTCACCCGAGAGGAGGCTGTAGCCTGGCTGTACCTTAGCTGCCTGCACATCATACACCCCACAATATATCCACCAACATGCCCACACTGCAGCGAACACCCAATCCTGTACCACACCACGTGGGCTTGGCAGAACACACCAGCAGCCCCCATTATTCGCACCCCCACACTCGAGCAGTGGGAGGCCGCGCTGTGCAGTTCGGACCCTGAGCACCAGCTACAGTTGGTGGACCGGGCACGCAGGGCCGCAGCCGCCGCTGGGGCCCTGGACTGAGGGCTTCTCCTGCTTTCAAGCGCGAACTTCTTTCACTTGAATAAATGATGCTCCACAACCACCACCTGGGCGCTGCTAGTCCCAGCTGCACCCAGTTAACCAGCAACGCCCAGTTGACCATAAACCAGCCGTGAATTTTTTAATAACCACTTTATTCAATGGTTAACGTGATGATAACCGAAATGCCGGGGTTCTTGACCTATATCTATGAAATCACAGTAATCCCTCATTAACTCGAAGTCGTAAAATCCGCTGGAAATTTCGAGATAAACGACGGAGTTTTGGGTTAAGCGATTAATGCCGCAAATTTGTGGCCAAGTCATTCAAAGAAAAGCTAGTGCAAGTAACGAAATTTAAGCTCCACTGTACAGGGGAGCTTTTGTGATAAAGTCAAAATATTTCGCAGGAAAAACTACTTTTTATCATTGCGGAAGAAAGACCGCGTGATGCTCGTCTGTTGTGCGTTCGTACCCGGTCCCAGAAAAGTGCTCGAACTTCTCAATTCAGCAATCTCGAGGACTTCTCGACATAAAGTTTCATACAATAACTTGTATGAAACTCTATGCTTTTGGACGCTCCTCGTCGTCCGTATGAACAATTGTATCTTCCACAGCTATCTCAGCGACATTGGCATCGGAAAGCATTTCGGTGACGGGGTCATATCGGCCTTGTACAGCGCGTACTCCGCATAAATTTGCCGTTTACAATCGTGTTCAGCGCGTCGTGGGAGCTACGCGTTCGAACAGAGACCTTATAAGCGGCCTGCGAGGACTTTGCCAACATTTCAAGATATTCGTGGTCACCCAAAAAACGTTTCGAGATAAAGGGCGGCAAATACATATAGCGCCTGTGGGAGGTAAACGCACGGCGAGAAAAAAGTTTTGACTGAACCGATATTTCGAGATATCCGAGGGACAACTGTATATCGATAGCCAAACACGCAATTATTACAACGGGCCAGTCTGGAAATGCAAAAAGAAATACGGGAAATGTAAAGCCTACTTGGCTCGAGCTGTCGAACGTTCTGTTGAACCCTGCGGTCGCGCTTGCCACCACTTGACGAGCCCCCTGGGCACAGCATCCGGGCAAAGCTTGTTCCACGCGCTCGCCATCACCAGGACCTTCCTGTTCGTTCCATCGGTATACTTTCACCGGGCCCTCTTACGACGCAGCTGTTTCCCTTTCCCGGCGCGCGCTGCGTCGCCCTTTTCAAAGAGCCCTCTGCGACCCTTCCTCCCGCACTGCGGTCTCTCCCTTTCCCGGCCCGCGCACGCACCTGCCCCAGCATCATTTTTGTACCCCCCCCCCCCCCCTCCGATGTTTCGTACGTCACTCGCTTGCTTGAAACGTAAAGATCTAACGCCAACGCCTTAAAACCAATCAAACGTCGGCTCCTAATTAAAAGAACGCTGCTGCTCTCAGTTAAATCTTGCCTGAACTATGCCTGAGATTTTTTTGTGCTTAATAATGGGGACATGTATGAGCCATGACAGCAGTTTTAGTATTTTATAGCCGCTTTGGCTGTTCCTTCACGAGTTTCTTGGCCAGTCGGCCGATTCGAGGCACAGACAGACGGACAGACCGAAATTTTCACGTTTGGATAACCAAAGTATAAAAGATTAAATTGCGCGATTTAATGTTTAAAGCCGAGCGAGTCAGGAGACGGCGCCGCTTCGCGACCCATGAACACTGCTGCGCAAGTGAGGTTGAGGTCATTGGCACCATAAAGTTCCATACTAATTAGTATGAAACTATTATTTAGTGACACTAATTGGCGCCATTCCCGGCCGGGGTGGCGGAACTATGCCCGCCCTTGTGTCCACATTTTGGCAGCAGGTCGCCAGTTAGATATGGTAAACTATTATTATTATTATTATTATTATTATTATTATTTGGTTTCTCTGTGGTTCTGTTTAACCAATATAGTTGCCTGTTTTTGAAACTGTTTACTTATCATGCTTGTCTTATCATTTGTCTCTATACTCTTGTCATTGTTTTTGTCGTCTTACTGTTAAACTTTGTTCTCTGCTTGTTGTGTATTCATTACAATAAGCTGAGCCACAAAGGCATCTTCTTTTTCTTTTTTACCTGTACCCAGGCTCCGCCTGTACTTTATTTCTCTAATTTTCGCTACTTCAATTTGTGTTTCTTGTCGCTTGTTTGTTTCTTCCAATATGTTTCTTGTATTTTGTTTTCATGTAACTATCCGTGCGCCAGCACTCAGGCCTCTGGCTGTTCCTGGGCACGTAAATAAACATGATTGATTGATTGATTGATTGATTGATTATTATTATTATTATTATTATTATTATTATTGATGTCAACAGTGGCGTAGCCAGAAATTTAGTTCGGGGGGGGGGGGGGGTTGTGCATATACAACAATGGTGCCTCCGCACTAATTCAATATATATATATATATATATATATATATATATATATATATATATATATTTGTGTGTGTGTGCGCGTGCGTATAAGCACCTGTCAGTTTACAGGGTTTAATTGGGGTCGCAGTTAGTAATTAGAGATCCATGTCTGGAGAGGCCCTTGCCCTGCAGAGGGGCGTAGACAGGCTGATCCTAACAACAGCAAGGAATAAAAAAAACAGCGCACACAACCATACATACACGAGCAGTCGTACTCTCATCGGACGTTTTTGCACTTTCTTGGAAGAAAAAGAGTGCGTGCCCGGGGAGGCGCACGCAATCTCCGCCCCAAAGCATTGCAATATACATCCCTGTCGTCAGAGCGCGTAGAGGCACTCTACCTAATCGCCTCGTCGCTCGCGTGCCGCCCAACGTGTGCCACTTGAAACAGATCAAGCAAGGAAAGTAACAAAAGATGACGACAAACCCAACTGACGAGAATCGGTCAACGACGCTCATGTTAGGCTGCAAGAGACAGCATCTTGACAAAACCAGTGAACATGCAGGCACGCCCCTAGCCATAACCAAAAAACACCAAAATAACTCAAAAAGTGTGCATAGTAAGCAGGTGCCCGAAGAGGCAAACCAGATATGCTTACAAGTGAAGCCGACAAAGTCAAGGTGAGGGGATTAATTTTAGTTTATTTTGAATACTGCTGATTTCAACTAAGAGAACAAGAATACAAGCACAATGCAAGAGTGAAATACCAGATATACAATAATTACAGAAAGGCAGATATGTAGTTCAAATAAATGCAGGGAGGGTCGGTTAGTTATAAACAAAAGTATATAATTATTGACAGTATGCACTTATTCACACTGTGTGCTGCAACGCCTGATCCGGGGTGCTCAAATTGCTTTCTATGTCGCGTGCCTAAAGAGCATGATCAAAAAAAGAGTCTGCAAACCTACATTTAAATAAGGAAACACCTACACAAAAGGAGACACATAAGAAAACACCTACATTTAAATAAGGAAATTCGTTATGTACATTTGTTTCATGAAAACGTCGTGGTGTCCAACATAGAAAATGCTAGCACGATAATTTAGGTTTCCATTAGCCTGCTCCTGCAAATAGACTAGTTTGGAGAGCTGCCTGTGGGCTCGCAGTAAAGCGATCACCTTCGGTCTATGCAGATCAATTATCTGCAGGCGCCTGCGTTCCCGACTAAGTCCTCTGGAGAGACTGCGATATCGCGGTGCACATTCAGAAGGGCGAGTCCGAGCAAGCGGTCGTTAGTTGTGGACGCTCTGGAGAAAGAACGTTCTGCCTCTGCTGTTGTTACCGGGAAAGTTGCAAGTATCTGCAGCAGCCGATGCACATTCGGAAACATAGCCACTGGACAAAGAGCAACTGCCTGCAGTGCTGATGTGGCCTCTTCATGCCTCTCGTTCCTGCATTTCGCAGCCCACACAAGTAGTTCTCCTTCAAGCTCCCCGACTGACACGAAGCTCGAGTACAAAGCCGAAAATTCTTCAGCCTTAGGTGCAGACTCGGCCTGACGGATGTTCTGAGGGAGCAGCGATGATAGCGACCGTAAAGTACGCCGGTGGTTTACGAAGCGCACATCCAACTGCGTTCCAAGATGATCCATGAACGGCAGGAAGACTGCAATTCTAAAATACTCTTCGACGCTTGTGGCATGGACGTTAGAGCGGTTACGCTGTCGAGCGGCGACACGCGGCATTTGCATTTCCACTGCCACTCCTTCGGCCATTGATAGGGCGGCTTCAAATATCCCGGGAAAGCCAGAGTTGCGCATCTCGCTCACCGCAGCCTGTACATGGTCGATTAAATCAAGAGCGACAACTAGGTCGGAAGAGGCCGTTTGAAGCTGTCTTGAAAGTGCGAGAGTGAGCGACAGTGCTTTTGCTGCGATAGTGACGCTTACGATGAACGTGGGTGTCAGCACGCAAGCGAGCAACTGATGCGCTTTCGGCGAAGCTTCGACGGCAGCTTCTGCAATGTCTTCAAGTGCCGAAACGACTACGCCAAAAAGCTCCAAGAATGTCTGGACAGCCTCGTGGCGCTCCACCCAACGTGTCTCACACAAGCAGTGAAGCCTTTTTTTAGTCAGGTCACCGTTTTCACTTTTCTCTCTCAGCAGCCTTGACCGGACCCCCGACTTCCTAAAGAATGAGCACACCTCCTGAATTGCACCGAATGCATTGCGAATTTCTGGAACACTACATGAACTACACAGTGCAAGATTCAGGGAATGGCTGGCGCAGTGCACATACAGAGCCGCAGGAACGTCACTCTGGATGATTGCCTGAACACCACTGAAACGGCCCCCTGCCCACACATGTACGAAGTGTTCAAGCCTGTGTCCTTGAGCAGTTTCAGTAGCGCGGAGGCGAGGCCTTGCCCGGTGAGGTCCGTAACTTCCGTGAAGGCCAGAAAGTCTTCGCGCAAAGTACCGCCCCAAAGGTACCTTACGCAAACTGACATTTGCTCGATGCCTGTAAAAATCAAGTTAGATAAAACAATGCATCAGAGCCAATTTAGAAAAAATAACATTTTTTATGCTTAAGCCCAGCTATCAATCGCTTATAATAATGGTAGTGTAGTAAGTGATCCTGCCGGTAATTAAGCATGGCGTAGAACTTTGAGTAAACCGGTTCAAACTGTCTGCTATTTACGTAAAAGTGCACATGCACAAACGTTTAGTCAAGCTATTGCACTGATCTTGCTTACCTGAAATATCTGTTGTTTCATCGGCAAGAAGGGCGAAGCCCTTGGCAGTGTCTAAACGAGCATCTCAAACGACAAAAGCTCTACTGTCTTTCCTGCGAAGCACAGGACTTGATCAGACTTTTTAAACAGGACTCTCTTAATGAGCGCGTCATCTTCATCACAGTCATTATCATCACCTCTTCATCGATTTCATTTTTTTTATACATCTGGTGTAGCAAGCTAGGCGCCTTGGCCAGGCTAACCTCACCAGTATCATTAAAGACTATTCTCTCTCTCTCTCTCTCTCGGGTAACGATGTTTTCCTGCACCAGCGTTGCACACGCCCCTAGAATTTCATTCTGAATTTGCGGACTGAGATACGTGGCGTTTCCAGGGGCTGCCAGCAGGGCCGGATTAAGGTGGGGGCTGCGGGGGCTGCAGCCCCGGGCCCACAGCTGTCAGGGGCCCCGCTCGACCATATCAAAAAGTTATTGAGTGTGGTAGCTGCCCGCATTGAAAGTTGAAGGTAGGAGCTTCAACCTCACCCTCACACCGGAGCTGACTAACCCGCGACAGGCGTAGAGGATTCGGGGGCCCCTCACGTTATGGTTGACAACCTTCGATTCCATTTCAATTAAAATAGTTATTCCTACTCCTCTTTCTTGTTTTCCCGAGGTTTATGAGAATACATCTTTGACCAAAAGTCGTAGGTGCACAGCTTGACCGGACATAAGAAGCCACATAAAACAGGCCCCGAGCTCGGCTCCGGTCTTTTTCGCGACACAGGTCGGTTCGGTAGTCTTTTCGGTACACGGACATGTAAGTACGCGGACGTTTCGGCGCGCTCACGTTTCGGTATAAGAAAGGGTCAGGCACGCGAATAATGAAGTAATGTCTGAAGAACATTGTAAATTGTTTAAACCTGAGGGTCGTTATATGTCATTATTGACAACTTAAAGGAGTACTGACACGAAATTTCAAAGCTGAGATAACTATGTAAAACGCTTCCTTTTTATCAGGAGATATCTCCCAGCAAGTTTCAACAGCAACCGTTCAGCGAAACATATTTAAAATCCATTTTAATCTTCGCCCGCACGAGAAAGCCCAGAGCGGGCCGACGTGACATCATCTGCTATGTGCCCCAAACTGCCGACGTCAGAGCTCCCGTGACGAAGCCGACGCGCTGACTGTGGTTGGCGCGAGCTGCTCGGGCGTGTGTACACGTCATGGTTTTTGGACTGACGTCATGCTGCCCGGGCCTGTGGGGACGGCGAAGACCTCGGCCGGTTTGGGCGCGCGCGTGCGCTCGCTCGCGCGCGCTTCCAGAGAGGCAGCGATACGGCAAGAATGGTGACGCCATGTCATACATGCTGTCATGGCGGCCGCTCGGCGTTTTTTTGTCGAAACCGAAACTGCACGAATAAACGACGCCGTAAATGAATGTTTACGCTGCGCTCGACCGTCTAATCTGTCATTCTATGATTAGTGGGCTGGTAGGCATGCATAGCAGCGAAAAAAACGTAACATAAAAATTTCGTGTCAGTACTCCTTTAAGCACTGGCCTCTCATACACAATTTCTGCCAGAAATTTCAATGTATAGCGCTTGACAAGGAAGTTCATTGCGATGACGACCCGTTCAATCAAGCTAGTGAATTAGTTGAATCGCATAAGCGTGATTGATACCGACTCGATATTTCTCGCTCAATGGTAGGCGTATGGTTATTTCAATGTTCAAAGGTTGTGTAGGCCATTCGCGGGGTCGTTCGACTTCAGCCCGTGCCTTTGTGATGTAGCCTCTGCAGGCTGTCTGAGCAACAAGCGTTGCGGAAGCTATACGTCCGCGCGACTCCATTCGAGCTAATTCTCTAGGCGCCACTCTGTGTGGACGCAGAGGCCGCCGGGCCAGCCCGACCCTAGTGGCTCCAGCAAAGCATGTTGTTGGGCTAGTTGGTTCACATTCATACTTAAAACTCCGCAATCGGACGGGACAAGTCCTTGTCCCGCTCGAATGCGCAGTTTGAAGTATACTTAAAACTCAGCAGCAGGCCTAGCCAGCAGGCCTAGCCAGTGTGAAGAGCTCAGGCGTGGACGCCAAACAAAGCAACAACAACGTCTGTTTCCGTTCGGGATGACGAAAGCTGTGCCAACTTAAAAACGCATCTTGCGTGCGGTCCCTCCGAAGCCGTCTTGAAAATGGACCTCCGTCGCGACTCGGGGATGTTAAGCTCCTTGTCCCCGTGGGCGCTTTTCGCTTTGGAATAAGCCGCCGGACGGCGCAGCGCGGACGAAACGGCGGCCCGCAGTTCTGGTCGCGCTTGGGCGTGGTGACAGGAGGAGAGGAACCCCCGAAGGAGCGCGGGAAAAACATTGGACGCGGCAGACGTGTTGAGGACTCGAAAACGAGAGGTCCACCCATACTCGCCTCCGGCGTAGACCCCGAATCCGTAACGTTTGACTGACAAACAAGGCGACGATGAACATTTGGCTGGGCCTTGCCAAGACGAAAGACCCCCGGCCGTTTATTTGCTGCGCTTAAGTAGCCGTGTTCACAGCGGGAAAGGGGGAAAGAAAGCCAGGAAGGAAAGTAAAGCAGACGGAAGGGGGGAGAGGAGGGCGAGGCGATATCGCCTAGGGCGAATGCCGATAGCAGATAGTCCGGCCTGTTACAGAATCTAGACGAGAAGCTTCAGCGTGTTTCCACTGCCAGTTACGACCGAACAACGACCCGACCGATCGACAACGAATTACTGACTGCTGGAATTGTTGCGCGGCACCGACGGGAGCAGCAGCGCGGGGGGGAGCAGAGACATTCTATCCCTAATAAACTGTTGTCTGATGCCGTCTCTCGTGCTCACCTGTCGCTCTCCAACCCAAAGGGCATCCGCTAATGTGCAATGGCTTGCCAACTAGCAAGATCATTAAAGCAGCGCGCGCAACAGGAGTTTCTCGCCGCTGAAAGTTCGACGGCCATGCGCAAACCCACGCATGAAGCCGACCGCTCCCCAGCCCAAAAAGCGACATTTCTTTTTGTGCTAATCGTGCTGCGATCTGAAGGTTGCGCGTGTTCTAACCGCCGCGTGCTTTTTCGTCTGCGCGGGTAACCTACAGGATTTTGGCCCGTAAGCCATGGCGGCTTACTGTTTGGCAGATGCCTGTTTGGCAGATGCCTGTGAGTGACAGCTGCCTGCGCGGACTTTGAGCCCTCCCATATATGCAGGTGGAGAACATTACAATAAAATTAAAATTTTACAGGCTAAATAAAATATGCTTCTTGTAAGAAAATACTCTTCTGTACCATGGCGCGTGCAGGCCGACACGGCGCTTCGATTAATTGTGAATCTGTGACGGACCGGCAATCAAACCATACTAACTTTTACGCCTAGGCTGTTAAAATTTGTTATACAATACTATACATAAAGCCAAGAAATTAGTTTCCGGAAAGCGAAAAATTATGTATAATTTATCACTGATCAGAGAGCCTAAAGCCCGTACTTTATGGAGCGATTTCGCCTGCGAACTCGCTGATGCGGCGATGCTCGTGCGGCAAAACCACCTTTTTTCGTAGCTGCGGCAAAGTGCCAAACATTTGAAGCGGTCGAGCAAACGCCGCTCGTGCGGCGTGTGCGGCGTAGAGGACCTGCGGCCAATAGGAGCACAGCTCGGCACCACTTGCACGCCTGGAAACCAGATGGCGTTGCTTGTATGAGCGCGACAAAAGCGCGAGCACACCAAACATTGTCTTCTCTGCTGTGTGTAAACCGCAAATAAACTTATATTTACCGCAAACCAGGCAGAAACAACTTGCCAAGAAAGTAAAATAAAACCACCCTTGTTAAAATCACAACCACCTTTTGCTGGTGGCAAACTTAATTCAGTCTGCAAACAAGGCGCATCCGAAATGCGAAAATCGCGGCGTTCTCAGGCCCCATGTAGACGACAATTCCAGGCATTGCGAACTTCGCAAGTGCGAATGTTCGTTCCAGCGGATTCGCAGGCGAAATTCGCTCCATGTAGAACGGGCTTAACATGGACTCCGAAAATTTTCGCATAATAAAGCGGAATCATTTTCATCATCATCATCGTCGTCATCATCATTAAGGCCCCCAAGGACACAGTAGCCCCGGGCCCCAAAGTTTCCTAATCCGGCACTGGCTGCCAGTACGTGCTCCTTCAATGTATCGTCGCCACAGCGCATCTTGAAGCGCAGAAGTGCACGGAAGTTTCCATCATTTTCGATAGGGTCCTCTAAGGTAAGGGGACCGGCGTCACGGTGTCCCCTAAGAGGCATTCCCTGCCTTCCGCAGAAGATGACCGTTTCGATGATAGATCCTAGCTTCTTGCGGTTTGCCTGCCGTTGTTGCCGAGCGCCGGAGTTGATCTGCTCAGCAATAGTGTCTCGTTCCAAGGCTTCCATGAAGTACGCTGCATAAAGCACCGCTGCCTTGTGGTACTCGCAGTCGTTGTGGCTCTGGAACGCTTCCAGTGCATTTTTCCACCGAGTAAACGGGCGAAGTACTAAAGCACCGAGCTTCTGGTGGCCTCCCTTGCCAGAACTTTCATGTCCGAAGAGAACACAAACTTTGCAGAAGGCTCCTTCTTGACACTTAGAATAAAGCAACCAAGAATACCTTTGTTGCCACTTCGGTTGAAACTTGAGTTTTCTACTTCCCACACTTGGAAAGGCGTAGTGGCAATCTGGCACCCACGGATTCAAAACTAGGCGCCGTCTTGTGTCGTCGTTTTTGATCTCGTGACGTTTCGGGCCGTTTGCGATGTAAAGTCCGACGTCCCTATCCGAAGCAACGTCAGTCGGCAGCACTGAAACGACGTCGGCTTGAGGGCATTGCGAGGCAGCAGGATTTTCCACGGTGGTCGCTGTACCTTGACTTGTTTAAGGAACAGGATCGGCAGGGGCATCGGCAGGGGCACTGCTTTTTCTGAAGTAGCTGTCAATAGTCAACCTCGGCCGTTTCGCCGAGGCCATTGCAAGGAAAACACGCGCGGCGTTTTGGCCAAACCGTGCACTGTTCACAGAAAAATTCGGATGAGTTCCAGTTCAGACGACTATTGCCTGCACTTCGAGCGCGAGTGTGGCGCTTGGATTTATACCTGTGCGCCGCCGCGCCATGCCGCCGGCTCCACCATATTATTTACTTTGAAAAGAGGGGGAGTGGGGAGCAGTGATGCCAATTTAGCGGATTTTCCGCTAAATCTGGCGGATTTTATTTTATTCTGCCGGACAAAAAATTAGTCTAGCGGCTAGTGGATTTTTTGACGGGCCATTTTCACACATAACGGATTTCTGGCGGATACCTCACGCAGTGCACCGATTCAAAATCGCCTTGCAAGAAATCATTTCCGTGTCCTCTAAAAATGCAGAAATTGTTTAACTTCAGATGGTAGGTGGGCTCCCGTTCACTTACTCCGCCTATCTCAGACAAACAAATCCGTGAGGTTTCAAAGCGGCGATCGCTTTCTAAGTAACACATAACAGACGAGCTGCGATGCACCAATCCGTAAACTCTGCGCGTCCCCTGCCGCTTGCCGTGCAAACAGTGGGTCCGCTGGACGTAGGGACCAGCCCAGGTTGATCACCCGAAGTCCTTAATGGCTTCCATAAAGTCTATTCCTCCTCCTCCTCCTATCGTGCAGGGAGCGGGCTCGCTGTTTGCGCCGCAAGAGGCAGGGGGCGCTTGTAGTCCCGGCGGGAAGCGAGGTGATTGGGGAACCATGAAACGGTTCTGTTTATTGTCCGTGTAACCTGACTCCACTTCCTCTTGAGTTATGCCGAAAGTGGCATATTCGCAGAATTTCAGGACGGAGTGGTTGAAGGATCAGCAAAGGACCCTTGCTCAGCAAATGGCTGCAATGCAAAGCGTCTGCTGACGGAAAACAAGTTGCCGCGTGCAAGCACTGCGGCTGTCAACTAGGCAGCATATATTCAAACCTGAAAGTTCAGGCGAACAGCAAGAAGCATAGGGAACTGGCTGGCAGTTCTTCAATCCAGAAGGCTTCACTACAAAAAGGCAAGTCCAACCAGGGAATGCCGCTTAGGGCAGAACTGCTCTATTTATCGCCGAACATTCTTCAATTATGACTGCCGATCACTTGTGCCAACTTTATAAGAAGTCGTTTCCTGACAGTGAAGCTGAAAGAGCGTATCAAATGCGCCGCTACTAGTGCGCTTAGTGATTAAGAACGTTCTTGGCCCACGCTTTAAGCCGGATCTGGCACACGAGATTGGGGACAGCTATTACAGCTTGATCATTGTTGAGTCGACCGACATCAGTGTCACAAAATTCCTAGCCATTTCTATCATCTATAACAGTGTCACCAAGTGAAGGATCGTGACCACATTCCTTAACTTATGCACCTTGGAAGTTTTCATGGCAGATAAAATTGTGGCGGCCGTGAAATCGACTGTGATGGAGTAGTGTCTTAAACTGGAAAGGATGCGAGGCGTAGGGACAGACAACGCGAGCGTTATGACGGTGATCAATAATGGCGTTCAGCGGAAGTTGAAAGCTGAGGCTCCCCACCTCGTACTGATCCGCTGCGTCTGCCACTCTTTGCAGCTAGCCACGCCGGCTGCTACAGCGGCAGCATTGCTGAGAAACTTAAAATACCTAATAAGCGAAACGTACAACTGGTTCGCAAGATCCCCTGCCCGGCAAATTGCGTTCAAGAAGCTCTACGGTCGGATGAGTGACGGCGATGAACCACTGGAGATTGTGCAAGCGTGCAGGACGCGGTGGCTATCCCTCGAAATAGCCGTATCAAGGATCATAGACCAGTGGACCGAATGGAAGGCGCATTTCGAGATGGCAAGGCGGGCTGAAAAGTGCTATGCGTCAGAGGTGCTGTATGGTATGTACGAAAACCTGATCAATCTGTGGTACTTGCTTTTTTTGAGACCGATTCTGGAAGATGTTCAGAAGGTTAACAAGGCATTCGAGGCGAAACATGCGGATCAAACAAAGCTACTGAAAGACCTCATGACTTTACTTTCAAGCTTGGTTAAAAAAGTCGTAATTCCGAAAGAGTAGATTGACGTTCTGACGTGCAGATTTGACGACCACTTGAACCCCAAGCCATATCTGGGCTACCAGTTTGAGACGTATGTTGACAACGTGAAAGCTCAAAATATCGACGGGGTCTCTCTCGCAGATGAAGCTGTGATGCGAGAAAGCTGCATAAGGTTTATTACCACGGTAGTAGATCAAATCAGACATCGACTTCCCAACAAGATGAAAGTTCTCCAGGAAACATCACTCTTATCGGTCGAAAACGCTTTGTGCGTCGTGAAGGAGCTATGGAAGCACTGGCAGTGCCCCATGAGACAATCGAAAAAATTCAAAACCAGTGGAGCAAAATCACTCTCCTAGACTGGAAGCAAATTTCGTCCACGCAGTCGTTCTGGTGTGAAGTTCACTCCTATAAGGACGCTTGCGGTGAAAGTCCCTTCGCCGAGCGGGCCGGATTTGCCATGTCGATGCTCGTGCTGCAGTATTCAAATGCCGAAGTACTGAGGACGTTTATTCAGCTTCACATAGTAAAATCCAAGCTGAGGAGCAAGCTAAAGCCTGAAGCAACAAACGCCATCCTCATCATAAGAGCGGGGGTGAAGCGATACCAGAAAAGTTGTTTTGATTACGAACTTCCCGCAGCAGTTGTTAGTGCAATCGGGACATCTGCAACGTATGTGCAACCAAGTCACCTTTCTGGTCCCTCAATAACTACCAGCGGTCCTGTGGAGATGGTGTCAGACGACGACAGCGCCGAAGAAGATCTCGATGTGTTTTTCGTGGACCTGTGAGTTCTTTTTTTTCATCAGTGTGAGCATTTATAACTGAGACTCATCCGTGATGAGGTTGACCAATGACGACCACCGCATCCATGAAGCCTCAAGTGTTCTAGTTAGACTCCTTGGAAGACTCTTCTATGTGACATTTCAGCTCTCGTAGCTTTGGGGAGCTTTTAAGAATGATAGAGGTATTTATCGTACGAAATTGCACTGTTTTTAAATAAAATAGGCCCTAGCGAGAAATTTAGCGGATATGTTTTAGAGTCTAGCGGAATCTGGCGGAATTCTGATTGCTTTTTAGCGGATGTCTGACGCCCAGCGATGGCAACACTGGTGGGGAGGCTGGTTGAAGGGGGAATCTTCTGAAGAACGAGGGTCATATAAAGAAAATACGTCACTCCGCTGGAAGTTTTCGTTGCTTCCACTTCACGAAATGCCTCTCTCTGCGGAGCTGTTCGTCATGAAATAACCGCGATCAACCTTGAAGGAGTGAATTATTTGTCCCTCATTCCTGGAATCAGTCATTCTGCTGCACACGTAGTGGAGATTTCAATGGCAGTTAATTTCTCTCTTCCATCTCCCTCTCTTCCCCCTTGCGCGCCACCCCTACCTCCCCGTCAACAAAGGATAAATGCGCGATTGTCTATCTGACGCACCCCTGCTTGGGCCACCGCCACAAAAGCGTTGCATCTTTCTTCTCACCCTTCTTCGAAACCCTAAATGTCCTTCCTGTCCAGACACGTACCAAGTGGTTGCCCGGGCGCATATTACAATTGCTTCTCGCTCTGGGTCAATAGCCCAGCCAACAACTAGCTAGTTCCTCCGAATCCTCCCTCCCTCTTTTTCAACTTGGCGTGGTGACGAGGACAGGCGCAAACGTGTACGGTTCCACTGCACAATCGTGATCAGAAGTGTTGTTTGACTACCTTCATTCTTAGTAAATTCCGCACCCCCGGTGTATATAACATCGTTTCCAACGGAAATGAAAGTATACGCAGCAAGAAAAAATCACAAACACGAAGAGATGCGGGGGAGAGAAACTGGCAAAAATAAATGCAGATAAGACAATGACCGGAGTACACAAGATTTAGCTTTCCAAAATCAGCTTGCGCCAGCTCCTACAATCACGCGTCGGCTCTCGGAAGAGTGACAACCAAACAAAAAAGCACACACACACATGCATTACAGAAACGCCGCTAATAAGTAAGAATGAAAAGAGATAATCAACACAAGAAGATGCACAGGAAGCTGGCGCAGCCGCGCAGTTTTCAATCGTAACACGTTTCCAGGTACACAGAAATTAAGGGTCACTGAAAGCGGCTATAATCTGCACGTTTTCTTTTTTTCTCTTTGGACTCCTCGTGGTGGGTTCGTACGTGCATACAAAAATGGCTTTCTAAGAAAAGGGGCGAAAACGCTTGATGCTGACCACGCTGCCAGCACATGGCTGCCAGTGAGGGGGTTACGAAAATGAAAAAAAAAAAAGGGGGGGGGGGAGGGGGGGGGGAGCGCTTCGAACACGGCAGATTAGTCACGAGAACGTTCGCCTGCTACCGTGACATTCGTGTGAAAGGTGCGGGTAACGGGTCAGTGCGGGAGGGGCTGCAGGACCAGGATATTTTGTGCACGAGTTCTCCGAAAGCCAAACTTTCTTGGGGGTGCGCCTTACTGCCATTTTTAGTTCGCCGTGGCGGCCGCTAGAGGGACCGGTACTGGAAAAAGGTCCATTAAATCTGCATTAGGCGTCAGCTAATTAAAGTAATTGCACCATGACTTATGTACCTGAGGGCGGATCAGCATCGTGCTGTCCTTCCCATGGTCGGACTATTCGGGCTAGAGGGGCAAAACGCGCCGCGGAAGGAAGCACTCTGCTTCCAGTCTTTTTTTTTTGGGGGGGGGGTCCTTGAGAGGGGTGAGGCCGTGCCGTTTCGCATCACGCGGCTGCGCGGTAACCGCATCTCAGGTACTGCCGAAGATTTCAAGCACTGTTGTAGGGAACGGCGTTCCAAGAAATTGCGTTCCTCGAACTAGTTCCTTTTTGGAGGACAGGAGCAACGCCTCCGTTCCATTAAGGGTCGGTGGAACTGTAACGGTAACTCGTTAGATATATGAAGGAACGACAGGAACGGTGTTCCTGCTGCAACCGTTACATCGCCAAGATTTGACTGATTTTGATGCCAAGGCTCGATTACAAAAATTCCCCGCATTTCCCCGAGGGGAAGAATGTGAAAGTGCGAATGCACGAGTTGAATTTGCGCGGTCCGGTAATGTTCGCGAAAGAGAGATCACACACACACACACAACTACAAAGAAAGAAAGATGCATTTATTCACAGACACCTATTTGTGTTGTCGTTGTACTTGATTGCTAGAGCGGATCTGAGCTTTGAAATTTCGTGTCAGTACTCCTTTAAGCGGGTGCATTAGCCCTTCTCACGCCCTATTCCTGGCCAATCCCCCACGTGGGTATGTGCCATGTCAGCGGCCAGGCAGCGCGCGCCCATCTCCCCCCGTTGCCAAGGAAGACGAGGAGATTCCTGGCCAATCCCCCACGTGGGTATGCTATGCGGACATCGCCAATTGATTGCTAGAGCGGATCTCAGCTTTGAAATTTCGTGTCAGTACTCCTTTAAGCGGGTGCATTAGCCCTTCTCACGCCCGATTCCTGGCCAATCCCCCACGTGGGTATGTGCCATGTCAGCGGCCAGGCAGCGCGCGCCCATCTCCCCCCGTTGCCAAGGAAGACGAGGACATTCCTGGCCAATCCCCATCTCCCCCCGTTGCCAAGGAAGACGAGGAGATTCCTGGCCAATCCCCCACGTGGGTATGCTATGCGGACATCGCCGGTGGACGCAGGTTCAGGGTCGCTTAAGAAGTGCATCGCACTTAAAAATCCACAAGTCGCTACTGTATTTCTCTTCCTATAAGCTGGACGATTGGCCCACCCTTCAGGCGTAAGTGCTTCCTGGAAGGTCAAGGGCAGAAGAACAACCATGCAGCAGGCCGCAGCTTGTGCTTGCTTTCATGCCGGTTGAGCTTACGCCAACGTTACTAGGCTTACGCGGCGTTCGACGGGTGAATAGCGCGCCCGCGAGAATGCTTTTCACCTTAATTGAATCGCTTGTCTGGGGAGGCCAGGACTCGCCTCTGGCCGATAGAATTGTTCCCTGCCGGGAACAGGCTGCCTAAGTATCTGTCTATTGTCAGGGGTAATTACCACATTAGTGCGCGCGAGGCGTGGGTGCGTTGTTGTCGGAAGAGGGGCGCCTGCTGTGAGGTCATTCGAAGGGTCAACGGCTATCAATAGGGCTGGGCGCCCCGGGCGTAGTGTCTCGGGATGTTGTACTGCTCGAAGTTACTGAGTACGCGCGCAGTTCGTCACGGCGCGGTGTGTCGCTGATCTGGCTGGAATCTGTCGACGGGAGTGCCAGGTCTGACAAAGGACAGGAATTTAACTTCGTAGCGCTCCGTATGGACATTACCTTACTGTAGCCGCTCGAAGGTCGACGGCCAGCGTTCAGTTTTGCTTATCTAAGATCGTTTGTGAAAATCGTGTACAAGTTTGTGCAGATTTATTTCGTTTCTACGTTTTCACGCGTGCGCTTTCAATGATATGCCCGTCTGTATTTATGTGTGTTTCTGCATGGAATAATAGTTGCAAGTCTGCGCCGTTCCTTATGTACTTCTCTCTGTATATGGTGTCTTCCTTAGTGCAGCTTACATTTTTTGATAATGTGCACCAACTCGCCCATATCAAGTCCATCTTAAGTAATGACTTGCCTCGTCTTCTGATGTGAATGTCACCTACAATAGAGATACACTTTTTTTTTTAAAGTAATATGTTTTTTTTCGGTAAAAGGTTCAAGATATTCTGGACGCATTTACGTTGTTATCTTGCAATTCTACGTGTTTTTTAATCGCCACTGCTATCATTATCGAACGGCATTTTTTCGTCATGTAGACCCGCTTAGGCAAAGCGAATGTCATTTATAGCTGAAGTCGTTCGCGTTGAATGACATTAAAGACCTATGTATTGTTCCGTTCGATGCGGTTTCTTATGCCGGAAATTTAATTCTGTTCCTGCGTGTGAGTATACTTTCTATTCGCACATCTGAAGCGCAGTAACCTTACTGCGTATTTGTAAGACCGAAGTCGAAAGTGCCATATCTGGTGCGCCTAGAATAGACCGACACCAAAGTCGACGTTAGACATGTCTGGAGTCTGTCCGGTGCTCCCTGAAAAAGTTCGTCTAGGAGTGCTTCTTTAGATTTCTCACTTTATTTCGCCTCATGAATCTAACACCATATTTTAATTTTAAAAAATTAAATGTAACCTTAATGTAACGACACGTTCCAGTGTTCGAAAAGGAACTGGCATGCTTTCCTTTCGCAATAACGGAAATTGTAACGGGAGCTCGCTTCAAAATTACGAAGTAACGAGGAACGAGCTTTCGTTCCTGTTTTAGAGGAACGTGTACAGCACTTATATCAAGCAAGCCATGCAAGCGGCGTCACGCCTTCCGCCCCCCGAAGCCTGAACCCATTTAGACATGCGCTCGAAATAGCATTCGTTAGGCCATGCCGCATCTTACGTAAAACAAACCTTCAAATCGAGGGGCCATAGCACTAACGCTGCGACGGACGCATAGAGCAACCGGCCTGAGGGTGGCAAACATAGACGAATCGCGAGATCACAACAGCCACTAGAACGCACACATTGATCGAGATCTTACCGAAAGTCGCGAGAAAATCGCCGTCATTCATAATTTTCTCTCGCTACGAACCTGGGAAGTTCGCCAATTTGATGAAAATGAGATATTATGTGCGGCGCTCGGGGCAGAATATGGTTCCTCAAAAAATACGGAGTGAGGAGAAGGGGGCGGGGTGCAGTGAAAATTTCGGGGGGGGGGGGGTTGAACCCCCCAACCCCCCCCCCCCCCCCCTGGCTACGCCACTGGATGTCAATGATGTCAAACTATTTAGGCACATTAGCGGTGTTCAGGACTGCTGTGCCTTGCAGAGGGATGTGTCGGAATTATCGATCTGGTGCAGGAAAAACTACCCAATTTTAAAGCCTGCTAAAACAAAGGTTGTCACCTACAGCCGGAATACCCACCGTCTGCTGTTTTCCTAGTCTTGAGGGAGCTCCTCTGCAAAGGGTTGAGGAGATTAGGGACCTAGGGGTGCTTTATGACAGTACCATCTCTTTTTCTCCTCATATTAGGCTCATCACCCAGCGAGCGCTCCGAAGTCTTGGGAATGTGTGTCGGATTACAAAGGAATTCTCTTCTCCAGATCCATTTCTAATGCTATACAATGCAATATGTATACCACATTTAGAATATGCTTCTGTTGCCTGGAACGGCATCTCCAAATCTAGTAGTGAATCAATAGAGCGTGTGCAGAAGAAGTTTTTATCCATATTTAAGCACCGTTTTCACAATCACAGTTTTCATCCTGATTCTGACTTACCCATAGTTCCTTCCATCCCTTCCTTGAACTGCAGACGTACGCGTGCAGACCTTACATTTCTTCACAAAATTGTTCATGCTGACCTTTCTTGCGCAGACCTGCTCAACTGTTTAGAGTTTAGTGTACCACAAAGGCCCACCAGGTCGCATCGCCCGTTCTTGACCGCTGCGCACAACTCCAATCATTCTCCTATGCGCAGAATACAGAATTGTTACAATCGCTTCTTTGAACGCCTTGACATCTTTCAGAAATCCTTTACAACTTACCGTACAGAGCTGTTGAATACAGTATGTTAAACATCTATGATTTGTCTGTCGTTCTTTTTTTTTCTGGAATTTGGTTTCTCTGCGGTTGTGTCTATCCAAGTGATAGTTGCCTATTTTTGAAACTGCTTACTGTCATTTGTTCGTCTTATCATTTGTCTCTACACCCTTGCCGTTGTTTTTGTTGTATTACTGTCAAACTTTGTTGCTCTACCTGTCGTGTGGCCTTTACGACAGGCGGAGCAACATAGGCATCTTCTTTTTTTATTTTTTTACCTTTATTTCTGTCATTTTAGCTACTTCAATTTGTGTGTGTCTTGTCGTTTGTTTGTTTCTTGCTATATGTTTCCTGTATTTTGTTTTTATGTGACTATCCGTGCGCCAGCACTCAGGTCTCTGGCTGTTCCTGAGCACGTAAATAAACATGATTGATTGATGGATTGATTGTTTGATTATGAGTAAGCCTTATTTGTCTGAGTCACGGCCGGTGAGAGGAGCGGAGAGGGACGCGTATTCGCACGTGTCTTCGCATTCTGGAAGCCGGTTCGGCGGCGGCTGGGAGCACGGCCACAGGACCGGTCTGGGACCGGGCGGAAATGCGCGCGGGAACACGTCGTTCTCCGCACGTGTCCCCTACTTGTCCGTCCGAGCAATCCGGTTTCCGACGCGGCGCGCGCGGGAGAGGACGACATGGCGGGTCATCCGGCAGCCAAACCGCTTCAGCGCGCCGACACGCGAGCGGGAACGCGTGCTTTTCCGCCCATGTCGGAAACCGGATTGCTCGTACGGACATGTGTCCCCCGCTTTCCGGGATGCCTTGGACCGCGCTGGACAACATCCCTGCCCTCTTCCCCAGTCGTCGCTGGTATGACAGGTCTGAGCTAGTAGCTTGTTTAGTGGCTCGAGTTGGAGCAGGTCAGCAGCTCCACCTCATTCGGTGGTGAAATAAAAAGACAAAAATTCAGTTGCGAATTTCTGTACTTGTAAGGAATTGTGGCCATTTCTGTCATTCTTATTAATTCTCAGCCCCCTGGCGATGCTGCCGCCCCCTTTCTAACTCACGAGGGGCAGTTCTCCCGATCCCTCTCATATTATTTGAATGATACGCATGTTTTAATCATAGTGGCTTGCTCTTGCGTGACGCTAGAGGAAGAATACCTACGTTGCTTCCTGGTTGTTTCGTTTTGCACAGCCCGTGATGGTTACCTGGCTATGCGCTTCGCGAGTCATCACACCAGCGCCATTACACTGCTGTAGCTAACTCACAGTTGCGTCGTCCGTACACTGCTCACATCTACATGGACTCTTAATTATTCCTTAGCATTGCAGAGTACCGAGCAGAATTGTTATCGTGCCAGCGCGAGGAACAGAAAGGTAGCGTCACGAAGCAGCGTATAGTTAGGCATTCACCGCTCGAAAGTATAGCCGCCTCCTCCACGTTAACCTCATTTCGGTTGTCGACTCTCCTGGCATTGACTTAACACTACCTGTTCAATATATGACATTACTTAAGGCCTCTCTCGTAACTCGGACTCAGCTTGGCACATTTTCTGCGCGTGTTTCTGAGGCCCATGCAATGCTGTAACAATGCATGTCGCTAGTCCTCAGCGGACGGTTTCGAATCAAACCGTAGCGCTCTTTTTTTGTAAATATGCATTCATTTGGTCTGAACCCCGACGCACACCGAGGGGGTCAGAGGCAAAGGCGTAGCTAGCTAGGGGGCGGGGGGTTCGGTGTCAGAACACCCCCCCAAAATTTTCTTAGCCCCGCATCCCTTTCCTTCGATATATTTTTTCTGACCATGCTTTTTGCACACTTCATCTAAAATTTAAATGTAAAAAATAGAATAAGCAAGAACACGAAAATAAGATATTTACCGCCGGAGTATAACGCCCTATTGCGACCGGGCGGGGGCACCCGATCCGTGTTCCGTTGCCTCCAACATACGATGGGTAGCGTGTATGATGCGAGCGGCCAGCCGCTGTTGCAGCCGTGAAGAAGTCCAGAGCAGTAGGATAACGTAACTGTTTACTTCATAGCGAGAGGTGAGCTGAAGCCAAAAAAACATACAATGCCCTGACGGGAGAGGTTACAATACAGGATTGACAATCCAGCGCGCGAAAACACGGCACAAAAAGAACGAGAGTTAGACAGGACAGCGCTGCACTCACAACTGATTTATTTCGAAGAAAACATTGGTCATATATACAGATCAGTCTCCCACGTGGCGGTAACTTATTGCACCCGCTAACCACAAACAAAAAAAAACAAAAACAAAAAAAACGCAATCATTAATCGGTTTGCACATGTGTAGTCTGGTTTACTTGGTCATGCAAAGGCGTCACTCAGATACGCGTATTCCCGGTCATGCAGCACTATTGAGGGCATACTTATACAACGGTCAGCAGCTCGTCTGATTTGAAAGGCCTCGATAATTTCCCGTGTTGTTTTATCTTTGTGTCTCGACAACACAGTGGTTTCATTGAAAAGCGGCTCACAATCTTGTTTGCAGCAGTGTTTTGCCAGGTGGCTGTTTGGATTCGTTTTAAATGAACGCTGGTGCTCGGACAACCTGGTGTTCAGACACCTCCCGGTTTGTCCCACATATATATGTCCACACCGAAGTGGTAACATATACACGACACCCATTGCACATTTCACAAATGGGTCTGAATGATTTATCGGGCACACTTTTTTTGTATTCCGGGAAGCTAATCTTCGGTCAACCCTACTGCACAATTTTCCTAATTTATTTGGAGCCGAGAATACCACATCGACAGCGTATCTTTTTGCCACGTTTTTTTAAGTTATGAGAGAGCCGGTGCTTATACGGTATCACAACGGGGTATCTTTTTCTTTGCCTTGGTGGCTGCGTCACAGAACCTGCCGTATCTTTTCCTTTTATCCATTTGACTAACTTCTGCACGACCATGAGGAGAACATTGTCAGGGTAGCCAGCCGTCTGCATTCTACTTATCTGGTTCGAGAAGCTGTCATTCAGCTGATGGTCACATGACTTTGAAAGGGCTGAGCGTAATGAAGAAAATGCGATCCCATTTTTTATTACCTTCGAATGACCCGATTTGAAGTTTAGCACTGGTTTTTGAGATCTAGGACGGTAACACCAGCATACATGACCTGTATTGAATGAAACCACTGTAATGAAACCACTGTGTTGTCGAGACACAAAGATAAAACAACACGGGAAATTATCGAGGCCTTTCAAATCAGACGAGCTGCTGACCGTTGTATAAGTATGCCCTCAATAGTGCTGCATGACCGGGAATACGCGTATCTGAGTGACGCCTTTGCATGACCAAGTAAACCAGACTACACATGTGCAAACCGATTAATGATTGCGTTTTTTTTTTTTTTTGTGGTTAGCGGGTGCAATAAGTTACCGCCACGTGGGAGACTGATCTGTATATATGACCAATGTTTTCTTCGAAATAAATCAGTTGTGAGTGCAGCGCTGTCCTGTCTAACTCTCGTTCTTTTTGTGCCGTGTTTTCGCGCGCTGGATTGTCAATCATGAACTTTCACCAACTCGCCCAAATCACAGTCCTCTTGTACAATACAGGACTCGAGCAGAGGAGCAGAGCGACCGCATGGATTCGCTGCTCAGACAGGAATGATTATCAGCGTTTGTGCTGCTTCTATTTATACCCAAAAGCAATAGGTCAAACGCCCCCAAGAGTAACACGCCACGAACATCACAGACACACACACGCTCTTTCCATAGTTCGTGAGTCATTCATGGGTTCGCCCCACGTGGCGTCCGAGAGAGGGGAGAGAGTGTCCTTGAAAGGTGCCGGGGTCGCGCTATCGAAGGTTGATCGCGCCGATAGCGAAACGTCTGAGCCGGGTATGTCGGGGCGTGACTCACCGACGCGCACGTGCCTGAAGGGTGTGGCGAACGTCGTGGCTTCGCACGTGGAAGCTGATGCCGGAAAACACGTGGCGGCTGATGCGGGAAAACACGTGGCGTTGGCCGATTCGTAACAGCTAAACACGTGGTGTTGGCCGATTCGTAACAGCTTCTCCGCCGGGGGTCCGAGATCCCGATGGATAAGGGTCTTCAACCGTTGTCCGAAGGGATGCTTTCGTAGTGAAGTGCTCAGCAGACGCTCGACTCCAGGCCTGGGCTGTACGACACCGTGCTGGAGCTTCACAGGGCCGATCACTGGACGAGAAGTGGCTCCCCAAGAACGTCTCTGGATTGGTCAGGCAAGCAACAGAACAACACAGCAAGACACAACCGCATCGCCGGCAAGTGCGAAGACAAATCCACACTGACGATCTACCAGGCTTTTAGTAGGGTCCCTAGAAATCTTGATTTCTAGGGACCCTACTTTTAGTTGCGAAAAAAATACGCTAATAACTAACTACACTAGTTATATTTTTAGCCCAGCAGTACTTTAGACAAGTGCACAAACTTGAAAGGTGACATTTCGCGTGATTGGAAATGTCCCACACACAAAAAAAACGTAATCGTAAAGGGCGAAACCTGCTTCAGGAAAAACAAAAATTTGAGGAAGTCAGGCGTCTACAAGCCACTTCTCGCGCCGAGAGCTGCGATTTGAGCTCGCGTCAATGCCCTGAGTTTTTCCCTTTCTGTACCGCACTTTAGTTGCAGCCGTTGTCTCAACGCTGCTGTGACCGCGTGAAATGACACCGGTCGTCTTGTTCGACAAAGGTCGAGCGCGCGGAGGAGCGAGCGGGATTTTCCCCCGTTCATACGTTAGGCGCGCACTGCTTCTAGGCGGCGTTCCCTCGACGCGATGCGAGCTCACGGCTTTGCTCGCACTGAAACACGCGCTGAAGTTTTTGCTACCTCCTCGTTGCTCGCCTTTTTACGAACGCGTTCGACAAGCAAACGCCAGAACGCGTTTGCGTTCTCTCCTCTAGGCTGGTCGGTTCCCGACTTTGGTTCAGCTAGAGTTCAGCCACAGGCGACACCGGAACCTCAACTAGCTCAGCCGATGGTGGCCTATCGACGGGAGCATCAGCTGGGAGTGAAACGGGCACGAGGAGCCCATTAGACACCTTGCAGTTCCCAACAGTCACTACCTCGTCGTCCCTCGCGCTTTCAGCAACAACCTCGGCACGCGAAGACCGAAGCGTGTTTCCGTTTTCCTTCCTTCCTGCCAAAACCACACTACACCTAGGCTGCCCTGTCTCAAAAGACGGCTCAGTTGCCCGCGAACTGCGCGCGTTCGGGTCGACAGCCGTTTTCAAGGATTCCAGTGATCTAGCGCACTTCGAACATGGCGACGAAACATCTCCGCTCACCGTAGGGGCCTTACACACAGTGTACTTACGCTGCCCTCCGTCGTGAGTCTCCAGAAATGCCCCATCATCGCTTTCCGTCTGAGTTTCGCCATTCCTCACAGAGGTGGCGACCCTATCGTTACTCGAGCTCTGCGGAGCGAGCTCAGCTGGTTCTTTCCTCGGCAGTTTCTCAAAACTGTACCCCTGTTCGCTTAACAGCTGATCCGACCTGTTCGAGAATAGGTACCTGTACTCCGGAAGTAGTTGTGGGGATACTGCTGCCTGCATCACAAGTTCACCAAACGGACCTCCGATGCTGACCTTAGCAATCGGCAGACGCACGTTTCGTGCACCTACGGCTGGCTTCACCCAAACACACTGCCCCGTTAGCTGATCCGGTTCAACGTACGAAGGGTGGACCATGTCTACCGTCGCCGCGGAGTCGCGAAGCACTCGGCACGGTTTACCATTGACGACTAGCTCCCGTACGTACGGCTCTAGAAACTGCCTGCTGTCCTCACTCTGATCTAGTACGTGAAATACTAGTTTTCCCTTCTTACAACTGGCAGCGAAATGTCCCGTCTCGCCGCAGTTGTAACACGCAGCCTGTCTGCACGCTTCGAAAGCTTTCTTTCTGCGCTGCTCCTCAGCGTCTGCTGCTCTCTCTTCGTTATCGTGGCCAGTTTCTCTATCCACGAGAACGACTTCCCTTGCTCCACCGTCTACCTGGGAAGCTCTGCCTTTCGGCCCTGACTTATCAGGCCTCGGCCTTAACTATTTTTGGCCGTCTTTCGGCCCCTGCGCACCTCGACGTGCGACAAATTCGTCGGCTAGCTGAGCTGCCTGATCCACAGTACTTACCCCTGGCCTATCTTGCACCCAGAGTCTCAGGTTCTCTGGTAGACAGCGGTAAAACTGCTCAAGACCGAAGCACTCAACTACCTTGTCGTGCTCTCCGAAAGCCTCTGCCTCTTTGAGCCACTCTTCCATATTTGCCTTCAGCTTGTAGGCGAACTCCGAGTACGACTCGCCTCTAGCTTTCTCGGCTTCACGGAACTTCTGGCGAAACGACTCTGCTGACAGCCTGTACATACGCAAGAGGCTAGACTTGACTTTCTGGTAGTCCTTCGCCTCCTCCTTTGGCAAGCGGGCCATCACGTCGGATGCCTCACCTGGCAAAAGCGTAAGCAGCTTTTGCGGCCATGAGTCTCTGCTAAACTGGGCCCTCTCACACGTACGCTCGAAATTGACCAAAAAAAGACCGATGTCTTCTACCTTGTAGGGTCGCATTAGGTCACACATTCGCAACGTAGGTCGCTCAGTCGCAGCAGACTGCACGCTTGGCGCGCTGCAGTCACTCTCACGCCTAGGTCGAGATGCCTCGATGTCTAGACGTTTCATTTCCAGCTCATGCTGTCGCTCCCGTTCTCGTTCCTTGTTTCTTGTCCTCGCGTTCCTCACGCTGGCGCTCTGCCTCTGCAGCCTGACGTTTAGCGGTCTCCCTGCATTGATCGTCTCAATGCACTCAGACAGCTCGTCATCGTCAGCCCCAACAGCGAGTATAGCCTGTATCAGCTCTGGCTTTCTCAGCGCGTCCGTAACATCCAAGCGCAACTCTTTTGCAAGCTCCAACAACTGCGGTTTTTTCAACGCTTTCAAATTCATGGCCGGTCTAGAGTACTGCTTTCCCACTGTTCCAAAAAATGTTTTGCGCGAATAACCCACGCGACAAAATCACACGCCCTACCAGCTATCCTCAGAAGCCTGGTAAAACTCAGTGAAGAAAAGTCCCGCACTCACCCTTGACCGCCGTGAATTCTGCGAAGTCCGAAGCCGCCTTGACGTCCGTGGTGTTGGGTCTCGCACCGCTGGCTCCAGGTGTACCAGTTGTTGCGACCGGGCGGGGGCACCCGATCCGTGTTCCGTTGCCTCCAACATACGATGGGTAGCGTGTATGATGCGAGCGGCCAGCCGCTGTTGCAGCCGTGAAGAAGTCCAGAGCAGTAGGATAACGTAACTGTTTGCTTCATAGCGAGAAGTGAGCCTAAGCCAAAAAAACATACAATGCCCTGACGGGCGAGGTTACAATACAGGACTCGAGCAGAGCGACCGCATGGATTCGCTGCTCAGACAGGAATGATTATCAGCGTTTGTGCTGCTTCTATTTATACCCAAAAGCAATAGGTCAAACGCCCCCAAGAGTAACACGCCACGAACATCACAGACACACACACGCTCTTTCCATAGTTCGTGAGTCATTCATGGGTTCGCCCCACGTGGCGTCCGAGAGAGGGGAGAGAGTGTCCTTGAAAGGTGCCGGGGTCGCGCTATCGAAGGTTGATCGCGCCGATAGCGAAACGTCTGAGCCGGGTATGTCGGGGCGTGACTCACCGACGCGCACGTGCCTGAAGGGTGTGGCGAACGTCGTGGCTTCGCACGTGGAAGCTGATGCCGGAAAACACGTGGCGGCTGATGCGGGAAAACACGTGGCGTTGGCCGATTCGTAACAGCCCCCAGAAAAATTTACACCATCTTCCCGCGAGGGGAACAATGGGATAGATGCGACGCATCGGGGGTTGCCGTTGCGTTTACGTTATGTTAGCGTGTGGATTGCTGTTGTGTGTCCTATTTACGCAGCATGTTCACCCCCGATGCGTCGCATCTACCCCATGGTTCCCCTCGCGAGAAGATGGTGTAAATTTTACGGTTGCGCCGACCATCGCGATATCAGGCCTGTTAGTCTCCATTTCAAATCATCGGCGGTCACCGGAGGATGTCATCGGAGGAGCGCCGGCGCAATGACTAAGTGGAGCGGCGCAGTTACCGCGTTTATATGTACGGTGAGGGGAATGAGAGAGAGCAGCGCAGAGCAGCGCATGCGCATGTGTTAACCCGCACCCACGCACAGCTGGCACGGCGACGGAGCTAGCGCAGCCGAGCGCTAACACGCAGATGGCGCTGCGGTGAGAGCGGCGCTAGCCAGTCGGTGTTGCGCTAGCGCGCAGCTGGCGCGGCGAGGAGAATGGCGGAGTGATGCGGACGCCGCCGGACTACGCCGGAGGGACAAGGCGGGTGAAAGAGATGCGTCGCATCTAAAATATTTCTGGCTGCGCCATTAATAACAGGTAACCACGCAGTTAGTGCCCACGGCTGCCCGGGAGCGTCTTTCGCATCCTCCCGTGCTTCCCACTCTCACAGGACGCAAAGCTACCGCCAAGAAGAGCTACTCATTCGACGCCTTCAGGAATCCCCCCTACTCGTTTCTTCACTGCTCTAAAACACGTACCTCCATAGAAAAGGAAGAGTTATTGCAAATAAGATCCATGCAAATTCTGTTGGTTCAAGAGCCAGCTTGGCTGGAGACCGTAGCTGAAGGTCGACAGTACTGACACGAAATTTCAAGGCTGATATAACTATGTAAAAGCTTCCTTCGTATATAGAGATATCTACCAGCAAGTTTCAACAGCAACCGTTCTGTATAACATGTTTTAAATCCATTTCAATTTTGGCACGCACCAGAAAGTTCAGCACGGATACCCTTTCACAATCGGCATCAGCATGACGTCATCTGCTGCTCCTGGCCCTAAACTGCCGACGTAAGGGCCCCCGTGACGTGACCAACGCCCTGGCTGCGGTTGGCGCGTGCTGCTCCGACGTGTGTATCACGTCACGGTTGTGGGATTGACGTCATGCTTCTCCGGCGCGTGGAGCGTGGAGGTATAAAAACCACTGCCGGTGTGGACGCGCGCGCGCGTCTACACCGGCAGTGGTTTTCAGCGTCCACACCGCCAGTGGTGCGACAAGAATGGTGACATCACGAGTGCCCTCCTGTCATGGCGGTCACCTCGGTGTTCGTTTTGTCGAAACCGAAACTGACATAAATAACCGAGGCTGTCAAAAAATTTATATACGCTGCGACCGACGGTCCAATGTGTCATTATGTGATTAGTGGGCTGGTAGGCACCCATAACAGCGAAAGAAAAAAAAAACGTAACACGAAAATTTCATGTCGGTACTTCTTTAAAATTCAGCCCATTCCGTTCCGGGCCAAATGCGCATACAGTCAAACCCGTTTATAGCGAACTATAATATGCACCGCGATTAGTTCGATATATCCAATAATTCGATATAGCCGAACCCGCCTATAACGAGCTTATTGTTACGAGTTCGCAATCCGCGGGAGCCCCCCGCTCCCTCCCCAACTCCGCCATCCGCGTATGCAGAAACGAACACAGTACAGTAGCCATTACCAGACCAAAATAATCCATTTATTGCAAGTATCAAAGCTACTTTCCGCCTTGACTGCCCACGTTGCAAAAAAAAAAACGGTGATTTTTGTTTTTAGTTTCGTTTTGACGGCTTCAACTAGCATAACATTCTCTACACGAAACATTGTTTGCACCAGTTCGAGTCCGTGTCCTCAAAAATCTAAGAAGCAGTGGCGGAGCACATCGACTGCCGAAAGCACTTCATTATAAGCGTCGGACGGATTTCACTGGCGACATCATCGGGAATGTTGGCGAGCTCTTCCCACAGTTCACCGATGCTGCTGTCTTGGTCCGCACTCACTGACTGGGCGGGTTCCGTCGCGAGTCCCGCGCATCGGAAACAGTTCCGGAAAGTATTGGGCGTCACGTCGCTCCGTGCGATGCGCAATGTCTCAGTCGCGGCTCTTGCTCCGTGGTCGCGGCCAATCCACATCTCAATCACCGCTCCGAGATCATGCATTTCGGCGGCCATTCTAGGCGCCCAGAGTTCGATATATCGGACGTGAACTTTGTTATAAGGAATATGTTTCCCATGTATTTCCGTAGCTGAATTATTTTTGTTCGATATATAGCATAATTCGCTCTATCCGGGTTCGTTATAGCCGGATTTGACTGTATTTCTATACCCATTCCATTCCGCCAAGCGCTGTCTTTATTCCATTCCAGGGTAAGGAAAAGGTGGAATTGGAGTCATTCCAGTTCCAGAGCGGTGACTTCGCAACACTGGTCGTCATGGCCTCACTGCCACGGCGCGATTGGGGCTCTCCTCCTCTCCTCCATAAGCGCACCATAAGAAACTCCGCAAAGCGCGCGCCCAGTCCTTCTCCTACCTGGCCCTGCTGTTCCTGCAGCTGCCTGACAGCAAGCTTCCGTAGCATAGCAGGCGAACGCAGCTATAAACGATTTAGCAGCATTCTTGAATTAAACATGTAAAGCGCTCGAACTGTGCACTCGCATTTTCCGGTCATTTTTCCGTTGAGAGTGACGAAACCGCCAAAATGTCGCGAATTATCCAAAATTTATAATTCATCAACATCCAATTATCGATGTTCCGGTAGCGATAAAATATAGAAGGCGATAAGAGTGGAAGCGCCTTGGAAGCCGAAGAAGCATGGCCGGATATCAGGGAAGGGGTGGGGGGCTACGGGGGTTGCAGCCCCGGGACCCCAGCTTTAAGGGGCCCCGCTCGATTATTTGAAAAAAAAAAAAAAGAAATGTTAGAGTGTGCTTGCTGCCCGCATCGAAAGTTGAAGGTATTACCTTCAACCTCGCCTTTACACCGAAGCTGACTAACTCGTGACAGGTGGGGAGGAACGGGGTCCCCGGACGTTGTGGTTGACAACCTCCGAGTCCATTTCAATTCCATTTATAGTTAATCCTACTCCTCCTCCTTGTTTTCCTAAGGTTTCTGAGAAGACGTCTTGGACTGAAAGTCGCGGGTACACAGCTGGACAGGGCCTATGAAGCCACATAAAAAGGGTCCCGACCTCGGCTCCAGTCTTTTTCGGCACAGCCCGTTTCGGTAGTCTTTTCGGTACACGAACTTCCAAGCGCGCGCGTGTTTCGGTATAAGAAAGGGTCAGGGATGCGAATAATTAAATAAATTTCTGAAGAAGATTGTAAACTGTTAAAACCTGAGGGACGTTTAATGCAATTATTGAGACTTTAAGCACTGCCTTATGGGCTCAGATATCGGCGTACACAGTTTTGGCCAGAAATCTCAGTGTTATACCGCTTGCTGAGGAAGTTCATTGCGGAAGTTCACTAGACACACATATAGGTACGTTAGCACGTCGGCGCGCGCGCCCAATGTAGGAGAAAAAAAAACCCCGAAACATAACAGAGAAAAGGAGAAGCCTCATTCATTTTACACGCGTGCGCGTCAATCTGCGATTCAGGAACCATACTTCTGTTTTGGACAATGCCACGGAAGGGGTGCTGACACAGCCATCGCCTTCTTCGAAATGCGAAACGCCTCGAAGATTTCTCGTTGCCGTTCGCTGCTTGATCTGCGTAAAACCTGTGTATTTTTGTGTGCTAAAGTGCACTTCCACCTGCGACAATGGTGACTGGTCCGCGTATGGTTATTTAAATGTTCAAAGGTTGTGTCTGCCACTTGTGAGGTCGTTCGGTTTCAACCCGCGCCTCTGTGGGGTAGCCTCTGCAGGATGTCTGAGCAACAAGCGTTGCGGAAGCTCTGGACAGGGCCTATGAAGCCACATAAAAAGGGTCCCGACCTCGGCTCCAGTCTTTTTCGGCACAGCTCGTTTCGGTAGTCTTTTCG
Source organism: Haemaphysalis longicornis (assembly GCF_048455015.1). Lineage (NCBI taxonomy): Eukaryota > Metazoa > Arthropoda > Arachnida > Ixodida > Ixodidae > Haemaphysalis > Haemaphysalis longicornis. The sequence continues at coordinate 246,930,605 of NW_027526295.1, forward strand.
GTACACGAACTTCCAAGCGCGCGCGTGTTTCGGTATAAGAAAGGGTCAGGGATGCGAATAATTAAATAAATTTCTGAAGAAGATTGTAAACTGTTAAAACCTGAGGGACGTTTAATGCAATTATTGAGACTTTAAGCACTGCCTTATGGGCTCAGATATCGGCGTACACAGTTTTGGCCAGAAATCTCAGTGTTATACCGCTTGCTGAGGAAGTTCATTGCGGAAGTTCACTAGACACACATATAGGTACGTTAGCACGTCGGCGCGCGCGCCCAATGTAGGAGAAAAAAAAACCCCGAAACATAACAGAGAAAAGGAGAAGCCTCATTCATTTTACACGCGTGCGCGTCAATCTGCGATTCAGGAACCATACTTCTGTTTTGGACAATGCCACGGAAGGGGTGCTGACACAGCCATCGCCTTCTTCGCAATGCGAAACGCCTCGAAGATTTCTCGTTGCCGTTCGCTGCTTGATCTGCGTAAAACCTGTGTATTTTTGTGTGCTAAAGTGCACTTCCACCTGCGACAATGGTGACTGGTCCGCGTATGGTTATTTAAATGTTCAAAGGTTGTGTCTGCCACTTGTGAGGTCGTTCGGTTTCAACCCGCGCCTCTGTGGGGTAGCCTCTGCAGGATGTCTGAGCAACAAGCGTTGCGGAAGCTCTGCCGCCTCCGCGCAACTCCAGTCGTAGCTTGGAGTCACATTGGAGTCATGCGTCCGCGTGACTTCAATCTCGAGGCCCCACTCCGTGCGGCCGCAGAGGCTGCCGGGCCAGCCTGTCCCTTATGGCTCGCTTCGAGCTGGGTAATCAGCAGGCCTAGGCGGTGTGACGAGCTCAGGCGTGGACACCAGAAGAAGAAAGAGCAACGCCCGTTTCCTTTCGGGACGACGAAAGCTGCGTCCACTTAAAAACGTATCCTGCGTGCGAACCCTTCGGTGCCGTCTTGAAAACTGACCTCCGCCGTGACTCGGGGGCGGTAAGCTGTTTGTCCCCGCGGGCGCTTTTCGCTTTGGAATGAGCCGGCAGAGGGCGCAGAACAAAGGGCGGCCCGCAGATCTGGTCCCGCTTGGGCACGACGGCAGGAGGAAAGGAACCCCCGAAGGAGCGCGGGCGAAACAATTGACGCGGCAGGCCTGTTGAGGACTCGAAAGCGAGAGGTCGAACCAGAGCCGCCTCCTTCGTAGAGCCCGAATTCACACGAGGAGCTACAGCGTGTTTCCACTGCCAGTGACGACCGAACGACGACCCAATCGGTCGACAACGAACTATGCTGACTGCTGTAACTTGTGCAGTACGGATGGAAGCAGCAGCGCGTGGGTGGACCCGTTAATGTGTAACGGCTTGCCGACTAGCAGACCATCACAACGGAGTTCGTCGCCGCTGAAAGCTCGAAGGCCATGCGCAAACCCACGCACGAAGCGGACCGCTCCCCAGCCCAAAAAGCGACATATTTATGCTTATCGTCTTCGTGCTAATCGTGCTGCGACAGGAAGGTTCCGTTGCGCGAAACGTTAAACCCCCCCAAATCTCCTTCGCAGGCGGCGCGTGTTCTAACCGTCGCGTGCTTTATGGTCTGCGCGGGTAGCGTACAGGATTTTGGCAGATGCCTGTGAGTGACAGCTGCCTGCGCGGACTTTGAGCCCTCCCACACATGCAGGTGGAGAACTGGAGGGGCATTGTTGAGGCAACGAAATGGCGAGGTCTTGCCATAAAGAAGGGTCTTGGCTGAGCATTCGAGTTAGTCAGCTTCCCGTGCTTAGGGTCGCGACCGTTGATGTTACGCTTGGAATTTATAAGCCCCCTAAAACGAGAGGCCGATTGAGGATGGCATCGGAAGTTAAGGATACAGCTGTGTTACGGGCAATTTGACGGATCTTCCGGCGGGAAAAGAGTCCCGGCCGTTGTCGCTCGAGTGGCGTGTGTGCGCTCGGAGAATACGAGAGAGGAGAGTTGGAGTTTGGGGCGCTCAAGTGGTCATCACACACTTGGAGCTGGAGTCCACCTACAGTTTTGAAGTTTTTCTTTTATTACTCATGTACTCAGCTCTCTTAACATATATAGTTGTATATACATTCTTTTTTTCCCTTCATCATATCTGCAACGTCTCTAGTTCATCACACCGGCCACAATCTCCAAAAATTTCAACACGTCTCCATGCTGAGCCCCCTGCCAAATCAGCCAGAGCCAGGCGATTGGGTTTCTGATCGACGCCGCACTTCCGGGAAAAAAACTTTACTGGTTACAACTTGCCACAATACATACGTACTCTTCATTTTTATGCGCATAATACTAAAACCTTGAAGGCTTAATAAAAAGTGCTTCTTGTAAGAAAATACTCTTCTGTACGGCGTGTGCAGGTTGACGCGGCACCTCGATTAATCATGAATTTGTGATGGGACGGCAATCAAACTATAGCAACATTTAAGCTTGATAAAATCTGATATAATATTACACATCAAGCCACGAAATTATTTTTCCGGGAACGGTAAAATTATGTATAATTTATCACTGATCAGAGAGCACAACATGGGCTTCGAAAGTTTAAGCACAATAAAGCGCAATCATTATCAGCATCATTATAATCATCATCATCACCATTAGGGCCCCAAGGACGCAGTAGCCCCGGGCCCCAAAGTTTCCTTACCCGGCACTGCGAGGAAGCGCACCGGAGGCGAACAGACGCAAGAAGGACGGGATGGGACTTCGCTTATGCAGAGGAGAAGCGGCCACGGAAACGCCACCAAAAAATTAGCAGTGGCTTAGCTCGGTTATGCCAGGATATACGTAGCGTGAGCTAAGGTTCAGCAATCCAGTCCGGTCCGGTCCAGTCACTGCTCCTCGCGCATGCGCAGCACGGCTCTCCAGGAGCCACGCGAAACGGCTATCAAGCGGCTCCGGCGCAGCGTCAGACTTGGCTACTGCGCAACGGAGGCACACAGCAGGGCACGCGCCAGCGCCAGTGCGTCTGCCGCGGCTATGACGTCCCTCCTCTGGAATGCGCAGACCGGCGAATGTGCATGCAGACCCAATTCTCTACACACCCGTACTCCAATTGGATTGGATTTCCAATCCAATGCAATACAGTCCAATTTAATCCAATCCAATCCAATTAAATCCAATGCTCCTCGCGCTTGCGCGGCATGACCCTTCAGGGTCCACGCGAAACTGCTCAACCTCGGCCAGTGTAGCTTACGCTACAAAACTACGCGAAGCTAAAGGGCAGGAGCAAACAACGCCGCAGAACGGAGGTTCTTGGCATACCTGCAGAGCAACCTTCGATCGGGTGGACTTCTCCTCAATTTAATTTTCACGGTTCGACGGAACGGGGGAGGTGGGAAATGTGTATGCAAACAAACCAGTAGCTCCGCGCTAGTGGCCATGCAGTCGGAGAAAGGGCACGCGTGAGGGCGCACCAGGGGATGGACGCGCGACATGCGAGGAATTGCGAAAGTCGTTCCCATCCTGCTCGGCGTGCCGGTCCCTGTAGCTGATGACAGGCTGAACTTCATGACGGGAGGAAATGAAATCACCTCCCCTCTGAGTGTAGTCTTCTCGAACAACGGAAAATGCGCACACTTTCATTTATTTCATTTATTCGTCCTTAAGGGCCAGGAGGCATTACATAAGGGAGGGGGGGGGGGGGGGGGGGGGCGTACATCAAGGTTGTAACATCTTCGCAAAAATGTAACAAGGAATAACAAAAAAAAAGGAAATAAAAAGACAAAAATCAGCACTCAAGTGATGGGTACATCGGGGTTTCAACAACTTCGTAAAAAAGTAAAAATGATCACAAGTTAACAAGGGACTACAAAAGAGGAAATAAAAAGGAAGGAAATTAACACTCAAGTGACAAGGCGTATGTCTAGGTTGTAACATATAAAAAAGCGACAATGGTCACACATAGTAACTAGAAACAACACTAGAAGGAAATAAAAGCAGGAATGAACACTCAAGTGACAACTGCAATACTAAGAATAAATTTTACAGGAGTGTAATAACAGACAAAGACAGAAGAGTAAAAAAGAGATACGAAGAAGGCAGGTGGGGTGTTTAGGTAGCATCGTTTGGGTTGCTGATATACGTTAGTTTTTCGCGAAATTTTGTGCGATCGCTGCACGAAGCAATGTTATCCGGCGGCGCGTTCCAAAGCGTGACGGTGTGGGGAAAGAATGAGCTGCTCATCGCCGTCGTGCGGCCCTTTATCGCTGCCAAGGGGCGAGTGTGAGATATACGGGACGATGTCCGAAACGGGCGTTTCAGGAGGGCGTGTCCTGACCTTGTGAAGTAAAAGGTGTGCAGGAGGCAGAGGCGAGAAATTAAGCGCCGCGAAGCAAGCGGTTGAAGAGACAGAGTTTGTTTTAAGGCGGTTATGCTGGTTCGTCTTGAATATTCTGAAGCAATGAAACGGGCAGCGCGGTTTTGCACGGCTTCTAAGTCATCGCCGAGATAAGCTTGGGATGGGTGCCAAATGGATGACGCGTACTCAAGTTTTGGTCGAACGTATGTCAAATATGCAAGTTTTTTTTATTTCGGAAGATGCGGATTTTAAGTTGCGTCGCAAGTACCCAAGTGTGCGTGAAGCTTCACAGCGGATTGTTTGAATATGTGTCACCCATGATAGAGATGGCGTCATATCAAGTCCTAGATACTTGTAAGCACTGGTGTGGTCAAGGAACGGAGTGAATGCAATAAATGTTATTCATGGTGGTGTGTTTGCACGTGAAAGACATTACTTTGCATTTAGTAAGGTTTAAAGACATATGCCATTTTTCGCACCAGGCAGCGATGGTGTCTAGATCATGTTGTAGGGCGATAGCGTCATTAGGTGAAAGATGGGGGTTATACAGGACGCAATCGTCCGCGAAAAGGCGCAATTTTGATGTTATGTTGGTAGGGAGGTCGTTTACGTAAATCAAAAATAAGAGTGGAGATAAGCTTGCGCCCTGGGGAACACCTGGGGTTACATTGGTTAGAGCTGACTGGAAATTGTTGGCGCAGGTAAACTGGACGCGTCCAGTTAAAAACTGTTCAAGCCATTTTATAATGTTTGGACTGATACCAAGGGGAGATAGTTTTGCAAGCAGATGTTTGTGAGAAACGCGGTCGAAGGCCTTCAAAAAATCTAGAATATTGCGTCAATTTGAATATTGTCGTCCATGTGTTGCAGCAGGTCATGTGTGAATTCGGCTAATTGAGTTTCGCAAGACAGTGATTTACGAAAGCCGTGTTGGAAGGGGTAAAAAAAAATTGATTGATTCTAAGTAAAACATTAGGTTAGATGCTATGATGTGCTCGAGGAGCTTACATGGTACACTGGTAAGAGAAATCGGGCGGTGCATCGCGCCTGCCTCCTTTAAAAATGGGGGCTATTTTCGCTTTTTTCCAATCGTCAGGCAAGGTTCCTGTGCTTAAGGACTGTTTGAATATAAGGTACAGAAATTTACTAGAGATATGTATAGTACCTTTAAGTAATTTTGCATTGATGTTATCGCAGCCTGCTGATGATGATATTTTAAGAGAGCGGATTAAGTTGGTTATACCATCCAGGGTTATTTGTATTTCAGGCATTGTTTTGGGGGAGAAGTTGGGCAAGGGTTCTATAGGGCAAGAATTAAAATCGTGGAAGACCGATGTAAAGAATTCATTTAGGGCTGCTGCGGAATCACTGACGCCTATGGGTTCCTCACTTGCATCGACAAGGTTTATCTGGTTAGTTTGTGGTTTGGTGGAAATGGTGCGCCAGAATTTATTTGGGTTTGTGCGGAGTATTGAAATCAAGTCAACTTGGAAATATTTGTCTTTGGCGTCATTTAATGCTTTGATGTATTCAGCCTCACAGAGGCGGTGTCGCTCCCATGCTTCTGGACTGTTTTTGCTTTTTGCGGTTCTATACAGGCGCTTTTTCCGGTGTAGCAGTGATTTTAAGTTTTTGTTGAACCATGGGTTATTCGAGTCTGATTTTACAGTGATTGTAGGTATATATTCTTTTTTAAGCTGAGCAACATGTTTTTATAGAGTTCCCAGTTGGTGTTTACTGAAAGAGCCTCGTGCGACTTTTCAAAATTTTCATAGTAGTGAGTAAGTTCTTTATTGATTAATTCAAAGTTTCCTCTATTATAGTCTCTGATTAATTTCTTCGTAGGTGACCGTTTTTTTATTGGCATAGAGAGGGCTACATGAAGAAGTTTGTGGTCGCTAAGTCCGGGCAGTACTGTTACACTTGATACATCATCAGGGCAGTTGGTGAGCAAAAGATCAAGTGCGTTGTCACCTCTAGTAGGCGTCGTTATTGTTTGGTGAAGGTTAAAGTCTAGTACCAAGTCTAGAAACTGTTTGGGTTCATTCGAGGGCGTCTGATTAGCCACCGCGAGAAGGGACCAATTGATGTGAGGGTAGTTGAAGTCTCCAAAAAGGAAAATTGGCGCTTCGGGGAATTTATCTTTGACGTTTGTGAGGGAGTTGCGAAGGTGGTCACAAAAAAGCGGATTACTGTCTGGTGGTCGATAACAAACGCCGAACACTAATTTAACTGATGAATTGTGCACACACACCCATGTGAGCTCAAGGTTGTCATCGCGGCTGACGAGTGAGGATGACAGGCTACTTTTAACTCCTACGAGAACGCCACCTCCTCTCTTGTCTTTTCTATCATGGCGGTATAGTGTGTAATTTAGGTTGAAGGGCAAAACTTCACAATCTTTAATGTTGTCATTCAGCCATGTCTCGGTGAGAAGAATTACGTCGGCGTCAATGTCTGTGATAAAACTGTGTAACTGATCTCGTTTCGGGACTACACTTCTAATGTTGGTGAAAGCAATGTTGATATCCACAGAAGAGGCTGGACGGTTGTTTGAATGACCTTGGTTGTTTGCTCTGCGTCAGTTACCACATTCTTCGGCACTGAGATGATGCTGAGGGGGGAACGGCGCAAACGCATGCAAGTTTTCGCACTCTAAAACGGTATCGGTTGCCGCGTCGTAAGAATAAGATTTACTTCCTACGTGCAGTTTATCAACGGAGAGTTTGAAGGCACACTTTTGAGGTCGTATGAATTGTATTAATTTGGAGCGCACGTATCGAGTAGCGGGAGCGAAATCTTCTCGGATGGCGTAATCAGTTCCCTTCAGTTGGCGGCCGCAAGCAAGGATATTTTCTTTAGTCTTGAAGTGGTTTAACTTTACAATTATGGGTCTTTTTTTGTTGTTACTAAATTTGCCTAAGCGGTGGGCACGTTCGATAGCGTTGTCGTGCAATTGCAGCTTCAAGGTGGCAGAGCAAAATTCTACTATTTTTTTTTTTTTTCATCTTCCTGCCACGTCTCTTTTTCTGCGTCATCGATACCCAGGAACAGAAGATTGTTCCTCCGCATTCAGTTGTTAGTATCTGTGTGAGCCGCTTGAAGGACCGCGATTTCACGTTTGATTGCATTTGCCTCGTGCACAACTGGGTCGGGATTATTTGTCGGTTGCGTGATTTCCAGTGCGGCAAGCCTGTTAGTGATATCTGTGATCGTTTTTTCTTGTGATAACTGTGTGGTCTTCAGATCTTTTAGCTCAGTTTGAATAGCGTTTTGGCATTCTTGAAGCTTACTTATGGCAGCCAGAATTTCTGTGGTAGGACCAGTGTTTAGCTCAACGTCACCGGACAGAATCAGCAACAAGTGACACAGTAAGTCAAATGCAATGGCATCTATACACACGCGAATAGCACGGCGCCAGTCTGGGTCGTAGGGGCACGACACCGCAACAAGAAAGGGGTTATCACTTCGGTACTGTGTTGAATAGCGGAGGCAACTAACCTGCGTCAAAAGATGCAAAGGCATGACTGCCGGTCCTGCGGTGTCGTGCCCGGTCTGCGTCCGGTGCGGAGGCTCCTTAAGTAGGCATGGATGTCCAGAGCCGGTAATTGCTCGGGGGAGCAGGAAGGGGCAACCGGTCGCGGCGGGCAGAAGCTCGTGTTAGGAAGGTCGCGCGCTCGGATGATCGGCCAGGGTGTGGAAGGTTGCTTCGCCGCAGCCGGTAAGGTTTAGGCGACCGTCACGGAGAAACAGCGAAGTCGACGCCTCGTTGGCGAAGTTGACGTCTCGGGGAAACGGGAAGAATCCGAGCAATACGACCTGCGTCAAAAGATGCAAAGGCATGACTGCCTGTCCTGCGGTGTCGTGCCCCGACTTGGTCCGGTGCGGAGGCTCCCTAAGTAGCCATGAATCGGAGTCGGCGACTTCTCGTTTGCCATTTTCTAATCGGACTCCGTGAATCGTGTGGAGCATGTTGTATTGGAGGAGGAGTAATACAACAAGGTCCGTGTGCACTGCATTCGGTGTAAGCTCAGCTGCACTGTCTAAATTAGTGGTTCTCAAATGGGGATGCGGGGACCAAGGGGTCCGCTATGGCATTTTAGGGGTCCGCCTAACCCTCCCCGAAAGTTTTCAACCCCAAACCCCATTTTTCCTTTTTGCTAAACCTTGCTGGAAACGCAAAAAGATGGCTCCGCTACATGACGTTTAATTTTTGGCGTAGCTAACGCCACGTAGCCCATGGTGTAATGTCGGCTTTTTGCACGACATGCCAGCTCTGCGAAAAAGCCAGGCACACAATAGGCAGCGTGGATGTGTTTGATTAACTACTAGCTTTGCAAGAGCACATAATTTGACAAACGGACGCGCATCAGCATAAAAGTCAGACACAAGAGGCGGGAATCGATAGCTACGTTGAAGGCTTAAGCTGCAAGTGCATATTCTTGGAAATTATGACACGGGTCAACATTCGTGGGGTCCCCCACCACTTGTGCAAGCTCGGAAGGGGTCCCCGACACTCTCATGGTTGAGAACCGCTGGTCTAAATTATTGATCAACCTTTCACGCGCCCCAGAACAGACGTGTTGCCTTCGTCATCTTCAGCTTCGGTACCAGCTTCGTGCATTAAGCAAAACGAGCAGATCGCCGCCTCATCATAATCGCAGTTTCGATCTTCGACCTCGGCCAAGGATCGGAATCAAAGATAGAAACTGTGCGCAACCCAATCGCCGCTCACTTTGTCATGTTCTGGTTATAATCGTCGCCGTCCTGCTTTTTTAAAGCGATGCTTTCTACGGCTCGGTGATGGCGGGTGTCGCGTCCAAAACGCACTGCAGGAAAGCCAACTTTCTCTGACAACGATGATGATCGTGGGTTAAGTGGGAAAAAAAAAAAAAAAACACTTCCCGTGGTCCGAATCGAACCTGGGTCCCCCGCGTTATGAAGCCGACGTTTACCCCGTTGCCATTCAGACACTTTTTTTTTCTTTAATGCATGGAAATTTTAGAAAACTTCAAAAGACAAGACAATTAACACACAGTATAAACACTAACAGACAGCAAAGGGCAAGGACATCAGTCGAACAAAGATCAAAACTCAGGCAAGCAAACGCACGCATCCAAAAGAGGCAGCCACTCTGGTGGATCACTCCGCGCAGCATAAACGCTCCGCACCAACGCCGCCTGTTCCCGAAAGATGCACTTGGTCGGCCTAGGGGGTTCCGCATGCCGATCAGTCATGCGGCACTTCCACAAGCTAAACAATCCTAGGTGAACGAAAACGTCATATGGCACCCGATTAACATCTTCAAATGGCAGGAAGCGAATGGTGTACGGGGTGATGTCAATGTCCTTTTTTAGTGTCCGCTGCAAAACGTCCCAGAAGAACACAGCGTCGCGGCACAACACAAAACAATGATCAATTGTCTCTGGTTGATTACAGAGGCGACAATTGTCCGACCAAGGAATAGACTTTTACGCTGGCCCGATTCCGCCAAATGCAAAAACATTTTTCTTCAAGCTTCATTTTTCCACACTCCCAATTAGGACATGGCTACGCGAAAAAGGAATGTCTATTCCTTGGTCGGACAATTGTCGCCTCTGTAATCAACCAGAGACAATTGATCATTGTTTTGTGTTGTGCCGCGACGCTGTGTTCTTCTGGGACGTTTTGCAGCGGACACTAAAAAAGGACATTGACATCACCCCGTACACCATTCGCTTCCTGCCATTTGAAGATGTTAATCGGGTGCCATATGACGTTTTCGTTCACCTAGAACCACCATGCGCAATTACGCAAGAGGGATAGTTTCTACGGAAGCGGCGCATATACTACGGACCCGCTCTGAGAACACATCAAGACAAGTCCGTCTGGTTTGGACACCAGCGCACTCGTCCCTCCCGGGGAACGAGATGGCACACGAGGCAGCCCGAGGATTCTGCAACCAGGCTGACTCCGAGTCCGAAGAGGTGCCGTCTGACACGTGGGGGAGGGATCGGCTCTGGACATATCAGAAAATTACCCAGCACTATAGGCTGAGTCGCCTGAAACTTCCGGCAGCTCACAGATCCCTCACAAGAGGACAATCAGTAGCGTGGCGTAGGCTGCAGACATTCACTTTCCCCCACCCCGCCCTATGCCATCGACAGTACCCAGAAAGGTACCAGGGCACATGCAAATGGTGTGGACTGCCAGCTGCTTCACTGACCCACATGGTTTGGGCCTGCCATCTTAAACCCCTGTCCGCCAACCCCGGATTCCACATCAGTAATTCCGGGCAGTGGGAGGCCGCGCTGCTCAGCTGCATTCCCGAAGTACAAGCTGCGGTCATCCAGCTGGCGGAAGACGCCGCCAGGGTCCATGGGCTCCTGGCCGCCGTCTGACGAAGCGCCCACCCGGAACCTCCCTCTCGGGTGGTTACGCTCAGCAAAGATGACAAATAAAGTTTTATCTCTCTCTCTCTCTCTCTGCATTTGGCGGGATACACATGTTCATTACGCGTTTTAAAACATTGCTTTTCTGGTGGCCTAAGTAAGGCTGGCGATAAACAGGCACCGGGAATAGACTTTCAATAAGAGTGTTCGTCATAGTTTTCCTTGACATGCTGAACAGATATTCCAAGGAAAACCGCGCGGTAAGAAAGTTAAATGACTCCACGACCTCTTTGAGAAATAGGAGCATTTTGGAGTTTGAGAGGCCTGGTGCATGGACGTGAAAAATTCTTGAAAAAAAGCTGCACCCCTTTCCCTTCATACGACGACGATGGTTGAACGCGAAGCTTTCTTCATGCGAAACCAAAAAGCAAAGGGTCCAAGTCAAAGCCGCTCCGATCAAAAATCCAAACTGCGTGCAAGTCGACAACCAAGGAATCCCTGACGAGAAAGTTTCGCGTCCAACCATCGTCGTCGTTTGACGGAGGGGTGCATGATTTTCTTTAATTTCTCTGTCCCCTTACAGGCGTAATATTTGTTGAAAGGTATGGAAAACGCGCGTGACGAACTAAGAAACTCATCTTTAAGTCCCGTGCACGCCCTCGCGGTAGAGCACTTCGCTTAAACTTATTTCGCGACGAGCTGCCATTGAGTAGGCGCACCAATAACCCGCATACGAGCTGTTGACAGGCAACAACGACGCCCGCGCACAAAAGGCAACAGCAGCGCGGAACGCGCCATTTGACGACGCACTTGATTTGTGGCCTCGTGCAAACGAGCCCGGACAAGGCGAATGGGCCGGCTCAAAGCACCGCGACCACCAAAGAGCTAGCTCCCTTGTGTGCGCGGCCCGTTGAGAGGGTCGACAGTGAAAGGGGACGCGCCCGATTCCGTTCGATGCAGCGGAGCAGAAAAAAAGGGCTCCGCGAGAAGTAGACTCGAAAAAAAATGAAGCGAATTAACGCCTCCCGTGCACCTCTAGCATATGAGTTGCGAGATAATTACGCGTTGTTCGTGGAAAGCAGACGCGAAGAGTGATCTGGCGGCCGTAGCAGACGACGTCGACAACCCGGCGGGACCGTTCGTTTGTTTGTTTGGCTTTGTCCTCGGCTCTTGCTTCTACAGAAAGCGAGAACAGAAGCAGACGGCAGCGTTCCCCTACATCCCGGCGGGATAGAAAAAGGGGATTGCAGCCTCTTCAAGGGTATAACTGCACGGAACGGCGGATTGTCCCATGGTTGGCGCGCGGCGGCTGGCGGAAGCGGATCCTTGCGGACCCGGAGAACTGAACAGCGGCCGCTGAGCGCGACACAGCGCCCCGTGTGTGTGCGTGCGTGGTGGAGGGAAGGAACGAAAGGTGGTCCATTGTGGGGACGGGAAAAGCTGTCGCGGGGTTGCTTCCTGCGAGCCGACAAAGAGCACCTGGGTGTGGGACAAAAGGAGCCCCTCGCTTGTCGAGCGTCTTTGTGGCCCTCCCCGGCCGTGTTTTCGGGCGACGCAAAGCAGTCCCCCCGCTTTGTGGCGCTCGGACAGGCGGCCATTTCCAAAGTCTTTGCTGCGTTCGCCATTGTGGCCGCTCCGAGAAGAAGCACATACCCGCGCAAGGTGCGACCCGCGTGAGGGAGAAACTGCCGCGGGAATAAATAATGCGCGCTTTGGCGGGGCGTGTGTCTCCGCCGCTCAGCCTCCTCGGGGGAAGGAGGGGACAGGTGAGCCGCTGTCCTGCCGGAACCCTGCTAAGAAGACATGAAAGCGTAGCCGCGGCTCGAGACAAACGAAACGACGCGCTATCCAGGCAGCGACGGCGCTGGACAACCAGCTGTTGCGGTAATCGAGAGACTGTGACGGCCGCCGGAGAAAGCAACGCTAACCGCATCGGGCTCGCATACACATGCTTCGTGTCCTCTGAAGAGAGAAGAAAGCTCTCTCACGCTGTCACGTAGGAGAGCTTCTAGCGTCGGGGCAGCTGACATCACGTGTCTTCCGTCGGTAATGCCGAAATGTTCATCACTGCGGACGAGAGAGTAGAACGAGCTCGCATTAGTCGAAGCAGACGGCCATGGCGGAGATGTGGACAGAACCATTGATTGTGCTAAGAAATGATTGTATGTTTGTCCGTAGATTAAAAGTTCGCTTGAGCGTGCTGGACCATGGAGACGCTGCCTTAGTAAAGTGCGTATCGAGGGTCTTTTCCCCGTATTCTCGCCGTGATGGTTCGATGGCTAAAACGCTCTGAGCACCGCGAGGTAGCAGGTTTGATTCGGGTGCTGCTGACAGGAGCGGAAAAAAAAATGGCGCAGAAATATTGAGAATGCGTAAGCTTTCTACTAATGCGAAAGGATTCTTTACAGTCGCGACGCTACAAATTGGTTCCCTTCATAGTCGGCTTCAGTAATATACACAAATGCTTTGCTGGGAAGGCGTTTTACCAGGGGAAACGAAAGCAGTCTGGTGTCAAAGTATGAAGGCCCCTATAAAGCGCTGCACACAAAGTCTCTTTAAAGTTGGCTTCACTATTGTACACACATGCATTGCTAGTGAATTGTGTCGCGCGTTGGAAGACGTTTTAGCAGCAATCCTGTATCAAAGTATGAAAAACCCAAGTTTCGGAGCGCTACACCACTACACCCATATGAATTGCTAGCACATTGTGTCACGCGAACTTTTTCTTTTATTTTTACGTTCTTTCTTATCGGCGGTTAAACTTTTTTATGTCAAAGAGGTTCGCTCTCGAAAACCGGAGATACCCTCAGTGCAGTGTTCCCGCGGCGGTTGCTGTACTGCGTGCCCGGCCTCCGGGGCCGAGATGGACAGCGCGGCCTGCCGCTGCTCGAGGGTTGGGGTGCGAATAATGGTGTTCACGCGCTTTTTCGGTGGGGCACCCGCCAGAGGTTGTCTCACGCATTAAAACAAAAAACGACCTCGTGTCCGCGATTTCGGGCAACGCTTCTTAATCCCGTGTGGCCTAAATTGATCTGTTGTCCCCTAATACGGTTAGCTGCGTAGCCCAGGTGCGCAAAACCTCAGCTGGAACTGTCCAGGTCACGTGTCTGTCAGCTTCTCGCTGAGTCTGCACTCGCATTTTTGCTTCCTTTTATCCCGGTGCCATTCTAACTAGAGAATTTTTGCTATCTGTTTTTTTTTCTATTACACAAAATGAAGTACCATGTTCACATCTAGTTATCTTACCCGCCTCGGTGGCTCAGTGAACGGCTAAGGCGTTGTGCTGCTGAGCACGAGGACGCGGGTTCGGATCCCGGCACCGGCGGTCGCTTTTCTGTTGGAGGCGAAAAGCAAAAACGCCCGTGTGTACGAGATTTCGGTGCACGTTAAAGGGCCCCAGGAGGTCAAAATTAATCCGGAGCCCTCCACTGCGGCGCGCCTCATCGCCTGCGTTCCGTCGGCGCGTTAAACCCTACAATCAATCAACATCTAGTTATATTGGCTTCATGAGTGTACATATGACTCGCAAAAACACATACGCAACGATATATACGCACTTACAGGAGTGACTGATAAGTCGAGCTTACAAAGCCAAAACAACAAAAATACGAGAACATTTTGGTTACTCGTGCGCGCGGTTGTAGGTCTGCGTATAGAATAGTGTGATTTTTTTTTCTTTTCTGCCATTTTTAAATTCCTATTTTCCCGCGAAATAGAAGCGAATTACTTCCCCTGCATCTCTCGCGTTGTTCGTGACTGCTGGTCTTGCCGTATTCAGCAGCCATTTCCTTCGCTGAGGGGGTTCATACATATCGACATCTTTTAAGCCAAAAGAAACCTTGAGTACATGCGGGTCAAAACGTTAGTGCGCAATAATAGAGTGTTTAAAAAAATTCATCCCGTTCCACCCTGTCAAGAGGGATGACCACCAGCGGAGATGTATACATCGTGGTAAAAAAAAAAAAAAAAAACTTGTTCTAAAAAGTGTATTGCATCACTCACTGCCAGTCAGCAAGATGGTCACAATGGCTGTGCTGTCGCGATGATGTACACTGATCGGCATACTCGTGACTGCAGACACACGCTTGGATGATGTCAAATCGATGCACGTGTGCTGTTCGGATTTGTCGGTTGGGCCGGCTCAGTGCGGCGTTGTGAATGCGAGAGCATTAATTTCAAAATGAACGCCCGAGACGCTTTGCCTCCGCCCCGCGCTCTCAGAGGGCTTCGTCCTCTTGCCGCTTTGCTTCGTGACCCGCCTTCCGCTTTCGAATGGCTTCGATCTGCCTCCCGCGCCGCTGCTCGTTCCTGCCACCCTGTAATGGGAGAGTTGACGACGATGGTGGCTTTTGCCGCCTGTCTGTTCGCGCGCTTGGCTGCATCCTCGCGCTCCCTTATTTCATCGCGGTGTACTGGCGTTATACAAGTTATATAAGTGACTAAAATATGCACTCCTTATTATGTAGAGAGTGCAAAAGCATTAATGTTGAATTGTAGAACGGATACGCCGACATTGTGTGCACCGCCATGTTTCGCGGCTGCTGTCGATGTACACGGTTGTTTCTACTTGAGGGAAAGGAAAAGGGAAGACGGTTCAGCGTTCGTGATTGACCGTATTCGACGGTCGGCTCCGGTAACAGCGGCCCGCTCAGCGCAGCCGGTAGAGTTTTAGTTGACCGTTTTTGCACAACCGGGAGCGGGAGCAGCCAGTGCCGCCCGCGGCCAAGCGCGTCACGCATGCGCAATGGCGCCCCCGCCACTTGCTACTGGAGCGGACCGTGAAGAACGGCCAGCTAAAACTCTCTAGCAAGAGGACACATGCGTACCACCGGTTCAGATATCATTGCCGCATACACCGCACGCACCTATGAAATCTGTAGAACAAGATTCACGTGGTACGCATGCGTATTCTTATTACCGTCGTCAGTTTCCATTTGCAACGCTTCTTTCCTCTTTCAATTAATGTGACTGAGCGGCTTGGCCAATCGCCCTTGTTTGTAGCCCCACATATACTCGGTTAGTGAGAATTTGTTTTGCTACTCCCCTAATTGCTACCATGTTCAATTCGTTCTTCTGTAGTACTTACGAACACATTTTTATTACAGGACAATCCGTTGGCTAGGTTCACCTTTAGTTGGGTATAATCACTGACCTGCGGTGCTCCAGGAGTTCCGTGTTCGTCTTGAATGCCGTAGGATCGTGGTTCGAACCCCACCCACGAGAATTTACCGAACAACTTGGTTTGTAGGATCTTCCCTGAAAAAATGTCATCCCTTGACCTGTTTTAATGTTTTCCGACCGATATAGTTTATTTCTTGTGTCTTTTCAGCTAAGTATCATTTTCCGAGGGTGTAATATAGCTGAGTGAGTTACCAAAAGCTGGTTCGTTTAAATTGAACCGCGTGGTGTTTCAAAAGTCACAAAAGCAGCGAGATGCCGTTCACAGGACCAGGTGGATACCTGCGAGCCAGTATGTAATGTTCTAGACCAGGGATCGGCAACGTTGTTTTTCAGGTGGAGGTCCAAGTTGCATGAAGCCGACACAGTGGAGGGCCCGACGGCAAATCAAGCAGGCAAAGAGAAAAAAATCGACGAACTGACCATAATATTTGACAATACACTGGCTAAGTGTGAAGGGGAGGGGGGGGGGGGGGCAATGCCAACTGGAAGTGGCTAATTCTGTTCTCGGCTCCTGTTTAACCCCATTTCCCCATTTGAGGTCAAAACTGGCGTGTCGGCATTCAGATTGTTAGTGACCGGGGGAGGGGTGGGGAACCTGCCGACGTTGCTGCGGGCCGCATACTATTGGTCCGCGGCCCGCAGGTTGCCGATTCCTGTTCTTTGCGATTAATGATTAATTACGAAAACTCGTTAGTTACTGTGTCTTTGTAGACGAAGTCTTGGAGAAGTTACGTATTCTAAATATAGCAAATCCTTACCAGTGAACATTTAGCATAGCTTAAAACTAGGGCTGGGCGTCGATTGAAAATTTTAATCCGATGAATCGATAGGCTTTAATCGGTTAATTAATCGATTGCATTAGTTTAAAAAAAACGATACAAATATTTTGTAATAATTACAAAAAAAAATTCCCCGCATTTACCCGAGGGGAAGAATATGAAAGTGCGAATGCAGGAGTTGAATTTGCGCGGTTCGGTAATGTTCGCGAAAGAGAGATCACGCACACACACACAACTACAAAGAAAGAAAGATGCATTTAGTCACAGACACCTATTTGTGTTGTCGTTGTACTTGATTGCTAGAGCGTATCTCAGCTTTGAAATTTCGTGTCAGTACTCCTTTAAGCGGGTGCATTAGCCCTTCTCACGCCCGATTCCTGGCCAATCCCCCACGTGGGTATGTGCCATGTCAGCGGCCAGGCAGCGCGCGCCCATCTCCCCCCGTTGCCAAGGAAGACGAGGAGATTCCTGGCCAATCCCCCACGTGGGTATGTGCCATGTCAGCGGCCAGGCAGCGCGCGCCCATCTCCCCCCGTTGCCAAGGAAGACGAGGAGCGCGCGCACCCGCAGCTGTTGCTATGCGGACGGCGGCGGACGCTTCAGGCTCGCTTAAGAAGTGCATTCGCACTTAATATAGTAAGAAATGTATTGCCAGTATGCTTCTAGGCCTGTTTGCATCTTTTTGTAATTGTTCGAGGGAAGATAAAGGCAAAGGAGGTGCAGCAGGGATATTATTGAGCTCGGCAGGGAGCTCACCTGCGTAAGACCCAGTGCGGGGAAGGGCAGTAGAGGGGCATGAAGTGATATAGCAGTAAGGAAGAATAACAACAGGGCTAAGTCCGGCTGCCAGTAGACATCCCAGATGGGCTGAGAAGATCATCATCATGATGCGGGCGGAACGCCGACCACAGTATTCGTCACTAGCACTATTTCTGGAATCAGGCACATTGGCACGCTCCGTATTCGCAGGGGCCTTCGATTAATCGTGGCTTACTTACGCCATTGTCGGTTCATATAAGGGTAAAACGGGAGGGCCCGCTTGCCGTTTTTTGTACAGTGTATATTTGTATCGAGAGTATCCATCTTCCCGTCTGTCTTGTATACCTGCTTGCGGTTTTAATCACTATTATCTCTCAGCATACTGCATCGTTTTCTGTCGTGAAGTAAGGCGGGTTATGCGAGCGCGATTATGAACCTCAACATGCTGGCGCACAATTTTTTCACGACACCGTTGTTTCATTTCGATCACGTGACTTCAAACGATGAAATATATTAATCGCGACCAAAGCATTACTCCATTAATCGGAAGGTTAATCGATCAATCGCCCACCCCTACTTAAAACTTGTCGAGTAACGTCTGGTACGGGAGCATATCACGAATCTAAGTGGTCGCATTTTTCTTTGCACCCATGCACGCGAAATAACTGCGAAGTCGATCGCTGCGATGCAGGCAGTTGGTGCTCGCTGTTTGGCGGTGTAGGCTTATCGTAATCCCAGAAATGCGCCGCCGACGAGGTGGTGTGATTGCCGTGCATGCAAGCAATCGCAGCAGGAAAGGACGGCGGACACGAACGTCAGGTCGACGACACGCAGGACCGTTTATTGCCACTGGTGTCACCCTAGGAACTATGTACACTGCTGAGATGATGCGAGCAAGACCTTGCACGACGGACGTATATATAACAAACACCGACACTTGCTGGGCACTCGAGTAGCAAAGGCGATGAGACGTAAAAAGAACGGGGCGGGGGAGAGCCATGAAACACTGTTTCATGCTTAACAGGTGCGCGCGTTTTGGCGTGTGAGACAATGCGGCTGTTCGGTATCACAACGGTACACAGCCGCAGTGGCAGCAAAGGCACGATGGGAAGGCAGTCAGTTGTACGACGCACGCAGCGTCCGCCTGTAAAAGGAGAGAGAAAGGAGAGATTAGAAGGAGCCACGGCGACACATTTGCAATCAGACCCAAACGTTCCCCGCGTGAATGGTTTAGCAACCGGTGCCGGATACAAAAAAATTATATCGTCATGCTCAAGCCCTTTTGCCTTGCGATTTGCAGTAGTTGCTCTCGTTTTATCGATGTACTGTTATTCTAGCATGGAATGCAACACTATTGTGCAAGAAACACAATGAATGTGATGTGCTGTAGATGGGAAGAAAAGAGATGACGGCCTTGTTTGCGGCCCAGTGTAACAATTGAAAAGTGGTAATATGCCTTACACGATACAGCACATTCACGAGGCCCTGGCCAGAATCGCGCGCACACGAAACGAAGCAATCAAGCTGCACCACTTTTAGTTGCCCCCTGAATAACTTCGGCGAATGCAAATCTATCTTGACAGGACTGGTAATCGAAATCGTGCACAAGGTAGCCGGCGTCTTAGTCGAGCGTACTGAAGAGCAGCGTGGCATTTGCAATCGCTGTTGTCACGCGTGCAGCAGGTGAACTTACGTGGTGTCCTCGTTCAGCTGAGCATGGGTACACTCCGGCGTTGGTCTTGGGGCGTGGCGTAGCCGGCAGGGCCGCAGCCGTACATGTAGGCTGCCGCAGCTGCCGCAGCTTGGGTAGCCTGCGGCGATGGTTGGCGAGCTGGGCATCAGTCCACTGGCGACGGCGGCGGCTTGGCTGGCCTGCTGCGCGCCGTACAGTCCGGCGTACAGGGAACCCGGGCCGAGGTCCATGGGTCCCGGGGGGCCCTTGTAGGCCGCGAAGGGCTTCACGTCGGGCGGGTACGGCGAGTAGGCGCCGGGCAGCGGGCTGTTGGACGAGGAATGCGGCGACGCGCCGTTCTGCCTGTCCTGGAAGTGGTACAGCGGCGGCGGCGACGCCTGCAGATGCTGCAGGTGTTGTTGCTGCTGCTGCTGTTGCTGCTGCTGGAAGTACATCCTGCACGGTTCCGGCATGTAGGTGGGCATGGAGAAGGGGTACGGCTGGTCGGGCTTCTTGGGGGCCGCCGGCTTGGCTTTCCGCCGCGGCCTGTACTTGTAGTCCGGGTGGTCGCGCATGTGCTGCTCGCGCAGCCGCTTGGCCTCGTCGATGAAGGGCCGCTTCTCGTCCTCGCTCAGCTGCTTCCACTCGGCGCCCAGCCGCTTCGAGATCTCGGAGTTGTGCATCTTGGGGTGCTCCACGGCGATCTTGCGCCGCTGTGCGCGGGACCACACCATGAAGGCGTTCATGGGCCGCTTGATGTGGTCGCGGACCGCCGGGGAGGCCGCCGCGGAAGAGGCGTGCTGCTGCTGCTGCTGGTGGTGGTGGTGGTGCTGCGACAGGGCGACCATGCTGGCCGGTATTCCGAGGTGCGCCGGCTGATTCATCGTGCCCGCCGCTGCCAGGAGGCCCACATTCATGACGGACGAACCACGTGCTGCTTCAGCGCAGCGGCCGGACGAGAAGAGTTTGTCGCGGCCGCGGAATCGGACAAGGTCGTTTCCTCCTCTCCGCCAGGTGCGACATGGCCGCCCATTGGCTCCTCCTCCCCCCTTTCTCTCGCTCCGGGGGCGACGCGGGACAAAGGGACGCGGGAGCGCGGTTCCCCGGACGGGGGAATCCGTGAATGGGGAGCCCCTCGGGAGAATGGGCTCGTTTATCACGGGCCCTCTTGTTCGAGGCCCTGTCTCGCTGTCACGGAGACCCCCCCCGCGCATTCATCCGCCCCGGGCGCTGCAGAATGGCCGCATTGTGGCCCGGCCCGAGCGCGTACTCCGGCTATGCATGGAGTGCCAAACGTCGAGTGCTCACGGGCTGTTTTGCTGCAGCCTGGCTCCCGGGCCCGAAGAGGGGCAAACAGTAAACTAAAAGCCGCAACTGCTGCTAGTTGCGCGGACTCCCTGTTGTTCCACGCTGCAGCCTTGACCGTGGCAGTTTCGCTGTGTCGGCCAGATTTCCAAGACCTGCGCAGAGCCTTCGAATTCTTCCTTCTCCTCCGCGCATAGGATACGCCTCCGCTGTGGTAATAGCTAATGGGACGTGACGAACGAGCCGGCATAATCCGATCAGTCAAGAAAGACAGACCGGTTTTGTCCTATTGAAGACACGAAAAGGGTTAGTTGACATGCGCAGAGCGAAAGCGGCTTTACCGCAGAGGTTGACAAAGCAAGCACATGCACTTGCAATGCACGTGCGCGCTCAAAAAAGAAAGAGGGGTGGGGAGAGGGGAAGCAACGAGTTGAGGCAAAACTCAGCTCGCCACCTTTTCGTAAAAACATTCGCGCTAAACCTTCCGTACGCAAAGCAGGCACAAGGCAAATTTATAGCAACGACCTCACAGCGATGCAGCGAATTTCAGCCTCGCCTGAAGTTATCAATGGTCGAAATCGTATTGACTGATTAAAATTATTTATTTGATACGTACATTTTATCCAGCCTCGGCTGATTCCTGTCTGTAACGACGAGATATTTTGTGGCTATGTACCAGGGGCGTAGCCATGTGGCGGCGGGGGTATGGGGGGGTTCGGTGTCAGAACACCCTACGAAATTTTCTGAGCGGTGCATTCCCCCCACTGTCCCCTCCGCACTTCGCCTTTCTTCGTACACGCTGTTCCCCCTCCGCATCGCTATGTTAATATGTGGAAACAAAAATACGAAAATTGAACAAGAAGATGAAATGATGTTTTCGCGCAGGATATCTCGATTAACCTTCCGATTAATCGATGAATGCTTTAATCGCGATTAATTTTTTTAATCGGTTGAAGTGTAGTGCGCCACGGGAGAAAGGCCTGCCGTCTTCAACCCTGCGTGCGATTCGGCGGGTTTTTTTTGTTTTGTTTGTTTGTTTTTGCGTTCCACGTACCAGCCTTCTCCTTTCCATTAGCGGCCGCCACCCTGCACTGCCCCGCTGCTTTTGTCCAGATCGTCGCTGTCAGTTTAAACGATCTATTGAAGTCGTGTCCGCAGGCGAAGGAAGAACTTGCTGTTCACGCCGCGCAGCTCTGAACAGAAAACACTCTTTGGGGGTTCGTTTAACCAAAACAACAGGCTTCCGCATCGCGAAAACCCCACACCAGAAGCGATCGGTGGCGGCTGTTTGAAGAATTTACACTCTCACAGTCATTAAGCAAATTGTACAGCACCATTGTACGCGGGCCAACGAACCCTGCGTCCCAAAATGTTTTCCCAAAAACACCTTTTGTCTCCTCTGCCACCGTCCTCGTCTTTTTTGCGCTAAGCCTACCATTAAACAGAGATCACCGCGAACATGTGTGGGAAAGGCTTTCTCAGCTGGAAGTAAAGTCGCCCGCCACGCCCACTGAAAATACTCCCAGCTAAAAGCGAAAGTACCATTATGTGGCGGAAAATCAAGAACAAAGCACACCTTGCCATGTGCCGTTATACCGCTCTATGGCAGAAGTAGCCGACGACGATCTGGATCCTTTGGAATGGAGGAGGGTGCAGAGCTCCCTCCTTCCAAAACTAGCACCCTTTGTAAAAATGCTGCTGTGAGTCCCGGTAACCTGAATGCCATGCGGGCGTATGTTCAGCACAGCCGGGATGACTGTCGGCAAGAAAAGGATCTCTCTGCCGCCTGAAAATGTTAACGAGCTTGTTTGCCTCCGCAGCTGGATAAATTATCATTAATTGTATAAAACGATTTGTACAAACTAATATCGACAGCGTGAAAATAAAAACAACCATCGGGAAAAACTGAACATTCTTTGCCTTTTAAGCCTTATTCATCTAAACGATCACCTCCGATTAATCGATTAATTAACCGATTAAAGGCATCCGATTAATCGGATTAAAATATTTGATCGACGCCCAGCCCTAGACTTTTTTTAGGGGCAAAGCACCTTAGCTGCTCGGGCTGTCGGCGTCTCCTGTCGTCGTCTCGTGTAGTCACGGTACTAAAACACGGGGACACTCGTTTTCCAACGCCTCGCGCTAGAACGTAACGCGTATAAGAACGCACCGGGACACTCGTTGTCCAACGCCTCGCTCTAGAACGCTTCGTGCTTCAAAAACACGAGACTTGTACAGCCAAGCTGTATACCTGTACCTGAACTAGGCATGATGTACGACTTGGAAGCGCAGGAGCCTCATCCTCACCAGGGGCATCAGGACGAGGGAGAAGAACCCAAGGAATACATTATGCGTACTGATTGGGATCAGCTGCGTGATTGTTGATTGTTTATAATAAATGCACGTATGTATATAGTTAAAACAAAATCGTC
The DNA here is from genome assembly GCF_048455015.1 of Haemaphysalis longicornis. Taxonomy (NCBI): domain Eukaryota; kingdom Metazoa; phylum Arthropoda; class Arachnida; order Ixodida; family Ixodidae; genus Haemaphysalis; species Haemaphysalis longicornis. The sequence goes on from NW_027526295.1 coordinate 246,953,403, forward strand.
TTCTGTCTCTCACTGCCCATTAGCAGCGATTTTGCTGTGGGAAACACCGGCTCACACTGCATGCTTCACCCCTCCCCAGGTTTCACGTTAATGGAGATGCCCCGGGATTTTTTTTTTTTTTTTCCTGCCGGCGGCGTATAGCGCCCCCTGAAAAATATTTCTGGCTACGCCACTGGTATCTACACTAGCCGCGGACGGGCCTAGGACATTTCGGTGCAGGACGTTCCGGTGCAGGGACTTCGCAGCTTTGAATTATCGGGTGCTTGATTGTTTGAAACAGCCGTTAGATCCTCATTCCCGCGTAACGCGGGCAATGGACAACAATCCACTGATTGCAGATTTAGATTGACGCCCTGTTTGATTTTCGCCGGTTACTTTTTAAAAATTGAGCGTTTGTATATTTTTGTTTAACATCTCGTTCAGGTAACTCCTGTTATGCAGCCAACTGATTAAATTCTTTTGAAGATCTCAATTTACATTAATCTACATTATCTCTTTTTTGCCGCACGTACATAAGCCGGTGTTTACGATGGCATGATGTATTCTACAAGTATTTTTAAAATAAAACCACCCGCTCGCTATCCAATGAAAGCAGCTTTACAAACACGCGATTGCTCCCCATAATGGAGAAAACCTCATAAGAATTTCATATGGGCTGCGCTGTCATGCTAAAATAAATGTGCAAATACTGTTTTATCCATTTTTTACGGACACATCTAGAATATCGCCGTGATGGTTAAAAGAGTGCAACTCGGGGAATTTAAACGGTGACGGCCCGGCTGTCTCGCCCATTGTTGGATACCTGGGTTGGCCCCTTCCCTGCCCCCTCACACACACACGACTTCACCGGTACGGTTAGATATTCTACACCAGCCTTCATTTCATGCTTTCACACTTATTTTCATCTCACCCCAGCAGCCAGCCCCTTTCTCCAATCTGACAACCTCTCTTGTGCGTAACAAAAGGCCACTGAAGAGGCACCCGAGGACACAGTGACCAGCCTCGTTGGCCCCGGTGTCGCCCCCAGGGATTTATACACACCCCCCTAACACCCCCCCCCAACACCCCCCCCCCCCAACACCCCCCCAGAAGGACTTCGACACCCCCCCAAAAAGATTCCACAACCACAAGCACCCTGCCTAGGGATTTATACAACACCCCCCCAAACATCCCACCGACACCCCCCCCAAAATCGAAATTCTGCATAAACGACTCGCCCCCCTCGAGGAACAAGCCTGCTGGCTGCACCATTACGCGCGTCGCGGTAGTACCGACGGCGCCGCCTCTCTAGGAATCGCTCCTCCTTCACCGCTTCACTACACCCGACGAGTCAGGAGATCCAGCAGGTCGCGTGATGCTCGAGTCAGGAGATCCAACGAGTCAAGAAATCCAACCGAGTCACTAGATCCCAACGCTTCAAGAAATCTAACGAGTCAGGACATCCATCCCTGTCACTACATCCAACGCGTCACTGCATTCAACGGGAAGAACCGTGCGTGCTTGTCTTTCTCTGGGTTTGATGCGCACTGTATTTTAAATGCAGAGCATTTCAGTAACTCACGATGTCACCCGCGTTGACGTCCGTAGTCCGCACCCCTCCCTAATATATATATAAAAAAAATACTATCCGGCGCCCGGTTTCGATCCCTCGACCCTGCGGGCGGGCCGCAATGTACATGGTGCTCTACCCACTGCGCCACAAAGCCGACAAAGATCTGGACGCTACGAACGCGCCTTATATCGTTGACTCATTCAAATTACTGCTGACGAGCGCTCTCTCGTCAGCAGTTGCCACAAGTGCAACAACATAACGTAGCGCAAACTACTTAACGTCGTGCGCCTCCGGAAATGCTCTGCATTTGATCGTGCCCCTTGCGAGGGGGATGTTTCACTGCGTCTTCTCTCGGTCGCGGGACCCGTGGCGCCATCTGGCGGAGGCGCGGCACAACTCGTAGCACTTTCTTTGAAAAGGCACCTCGTAAGCGCGGCAAATATGAAATAGGGATGACGCGCTTTCGAGGCAATCCGCGACGCGGCTGCTTTGTGTACAGACTCGGCGGCGAGCGTCCCGGGATTCTTTGCGTTTAAGGATTCGGGGCCCATTTTTTTCGGTTTTCTTTTATTTTAGGGGCCACCGCGTTTATCTGGGACAGGGATAACGCGGCGATGAGGTGATTTTACGCTGTAGCCCCTAGGCTAGCGTGAACAATGATATATCCGATGCCCTCAACCATGCAGATAAGGATGCTTTTATTTTACTTGCCTCCACGAACAACCGGTTCATGAACCACTTGCGCTCTCCAGATCCCCGAGTGTAAAAGCAAGAAGAATTGACGGCAAGAGTTGACTGCAAGACTGCAAGACTGACTCGTTGGATTTAGTGGCGCGTTGGATCTAGTGACCCGGAATCCTTCTTCACCCCCGCTCGCCCTATCGGCAATTAACTCTTCAGCTGAGCATACCGACCCTCCCGACATTGTTGGATGCAGAATTCTCTTCGCCTTCTTCCATTATATTAGGACGAAAATTTCAACACGCTGGTGTGGCGACAGCTGCAACAGTCGTCTTTCAGCTCTCGACGCCCACATCGGAGAGGCACAAGTGGCACTCTCCTATCTACTAGGGGGCTGGTACCTGGCGCCCCCCCCCCCCCTTACCTACCCCCTTCCCGCGCCATCTCCTTAGCGATGCCACTATAAGCGCGATCGCCTTCTAGTAGATCGCCTTCTAGTAAGTGTGATTATTTTCTAGTAGAACCGACACCGAATGCAACGACGACGAGGGTGATAGGTAAAATCATGAAAGATGATAATGCTAGCTTGGTTTCTTTCCTTTCAGGTTTTTCTTGTCGGTTTGGGGGTCGGAGGGAGGAGAGTTCGGAATAGACTACTAACAGCAGCGTCAAGTGAAATCAAAGCGCTTCGGCCGCGGCGGCCGCTTTTCTGATGGAGGCGAAAAGCAAAAACGCCCGTGTGTACGAGATTTCGGCGCACGATAAAGATCCCCAGGTGGTCAAAATTAATCCGGAGCCCTCCACTACGGCGCGCCTCATCGCCTGCGTTGCGTCGGCGCGTTAAACCCTACAATCAATCAATCAATCAATCAATCAAAGCGCTTCAGTAACACCACGGTTAAAGGACTGGGGCTGTTCACGTGAATTACAAAATTAAAAAAAAATGAACCGAAGTAAATTAACAGCGTTAGGTTGTCACATCTATTATGAAAATTGGGTTTTATGCGCTGATTCCCCGCCTAGGGTTACAGCTCGTTTCCGCGTAGTGCGGCCCACACACTACTCTATAAAGTTAAAATCATATCGTCTCACTAAATTAAAAAAAGTTAAAGCTAAAATGTTAGAAGTATGCCTGGGACATTCCGTGCACCGAAATGTCCGCTTTGAGACGTCCTGCACCGAAATGTCGATTCTAGCAGCCTGGACAGCGGTAGCGATAGTGAGTACGATGTCGATGTTGTAGGCTTAGCACCGACTTCGGCAGACTACTATTCGACAAACCTATAATAAACGCTTTCAAGGTCGCATCGTATGAGAATATGCTTAGGGATCCTCAGCCACATTTTTTACGCTGAATGTGGTGTTCTAGCTGTTTGCATATTTATGTGCGTAGCGTAAGTTTGCACCTAAATCTTTGGACGGGAAAAGGTCTTATCTTTCAGCCGCTTCGAAATGTCTCCAGATATTACATACTAACAGGTTGCGTAACCTCATGTATGTCAGCATGCAGGCTAGGTTTGCATCAGGATGAAGTCTGCGAATTGCTTTGAAATCCGATCCGCTTTCGAGCGCTGCCCAAGAAAGAAAATCGAGTGATGAGTTGGACTAACTTTATCGTTCTCATTACATAAAAGGTACGGCCAGAAATACAACAAAGTAGTTTTTACAGGCGTAGCAACACAGTGGAAAGCGTAGCGCCTGTGTCATACGCTTTCAAAGAAGCATTTTTTTTTTCGTGTCGACGTGCAAAGCGTCTATGTTTGGCACAAAGCATCCGCCTACGACTCCGTTTTTCTTTTTTTCTTTTTTTTTTTTTTACTGCCGAGAGTTATTCTTGGCACATGTGGAATTCTCCACCCTGGGTAAGAGCCGTCTCTTATAGGCTGGTGGAGACACCAGAGCCAATAAACAAGGACAACCAACCCAACTCCCAAACTTGTTGACCTCTTCTGTGGTGCCGAATTCCTGGAGATGGGTGCTAACTCGGGGGTTGTTACCGAAAACGGAACTCCCACAAGCGCGTCCCAGCTCAGTCCATGTTGAAAGGCTCGTTATAATTACTGCCATAAACCGCGTTTATAACAATGCGAAAAATATAATCATGGTTGCTGCTGCAAAAAATACAATAAAAAAATAAACCAACAAATCACCGCTTTTCCAGTTCCGCAATGCAGAATTACGTAAAAAACAGCGACTGTTTTATTCTTCTTATTTCTACATCCCAGTTACATTTATAATGGAACAGCCGACCAAAGACAGCCTCATTGGACGCAGGAAAGATACATTTATATTTTCCAGCGAAATAAACGCGTTGCTTGCATTCTGTAAGTACGAGAGCAGCCATGAACGCGGCAAGTCACGGGATAATAATGATGCCTTTATTTTCCATCCTTCTAGATGAGGGATGTAAGGGAAAAAAGCGGTACGAACAGCTTGACTGACTGTTCGCACATCTTTCGCACCTTTTTTTTTTTTTTTTTCTGCTCAAGGAACCACTTTTGCGGTAGTATGGAGAGAACACCAAGAACACAACCCAAATTGGCTCAATAGCATATAAGACCTAACAAAACGGCAGTTCCTTGGTAATTACAAAAAAGAAAGGGGAGAGGGACGGCATCAAGCACAGGTAAACTGAAGGAGTCGGAAGCAAGCAAAAGCAGACTAATTAAGAAAGGCGCCTGTGAGGCGCTTCTGTCTCAAATTTCTGTTACGCCTCCTCTCTTTGTTTCCCTTTTATCGCCAGGTTCCTTCTCCTCTGCCTCGTTTCCTAATCTGGCGTAGCGACCGTCGTTCCTTTCTTTACTTCGTTTCGCCCGTCTTTCTCACCGTGGCGTCGTGTAAACAAGCACCTTCGTTTACGCAAGCGCACAACACAGTCGCGCGTTACGAAACTAATTCCCTGTTGGCAAGATTACCGGAGCCGTTATAATTTCACGCCGGACAAAAGGGCAGTGGAAAAGTACATTACGCTCAGCTCACGTCATTGGAGCGCGACCCAGAAAGCAACAATGCGACCTCGTAGGAAGAAGAGCTAAAATGGCCAGCACGACAACAAACAGCTCCTGCTCGCAAACACGCAGTTCGAACAATCCATGCCGAATCACTTATTTTGCCACAGTAGCTGCGTGTCTTGGAGAACACAAAGAATCGAATAGGAGGAAGCTTGTCCGGCGCCCACACAACCGGCTCCGAAACTGCCCGAGCGGTTTCCATTGAACGCCCTCCAAGACAAAAATGTAAGCGGGGGGGCTAAAAGGAAGAGGCCAGGAGAAGCAGCAGCAGCAGCAGCAGCATGGTGCCGTATCTCTCGCCACCATCGGCAGGCCTCGCCTCGGGCGGTGCGGGAGAAAAGGGTCTCTGAAGACGGGCGACAGGAAACGCACGCACCCGGGGCGAGCTTGCAAGCCCTCCTCCAAGAAGGGATGTCACCAACTAATCCTCCCGAGAATGAGAAAAGCCGGAGGAGGAGGGAGGGAGGGATGGGCAGAGAGATGGACGCTTCGCCGTGTGTAGCGCGCGCCCCGTGCTAGGCCGAGTGTCGGCATGGGTTTTGAAAAGCCTGTTCCTCGGCGGGCCTGCGGGCGGGGGGAATGTGGCGGAAGAAACGGACGAGCGAGGCAAACATGGGCGAGGAGTCGTGAGCCGACGACATCTCGTACCCGTTTGGACGGCGGCAGACAGGCATCAAAGACAAGTTGCGCCGACCTTGCGAAGAAATCGCGCGAACGCTGCTTCCGGCGGCCGAGATGCACACGCCGTTGGCGTGCAAGGCCGTGTGTCCGCGGATTGCGCGCCTGTGCAGCAAGACGCCAAAAGAAGGCGCCGTGCAGTGAACCTTATTTAGTGACACTAGGCTACACTGAGCCGCGACGCCCAGCACCGCCATCGGGCAATAAGAAAAACACTGGGTCGGCCACCGCTCTCCAGCGTGCTCGGGTTTCGGTTGCGCTCCTGCTTGGCGGCACCGGATCAAATGTAGTATGCGCAATTTTTAAGTTTTATTATAATTAAAATATACTACTGTAATTCTACCGCACCGGGGTAGGAATAGACTGAAGGACGGAACTGTTGACTACGCGTACGGAGGAGGAAAGCAAGCGATATTGACTTTGCCATGCATAGCCATGGTGGAGCCTTTCGTGCGCACGTTTTCACGTTTCCACATAGTTTTTTCAGTGAATTTGTTTTTCCACTAGAAAGCACAAATTAATTAGCTGCTTACAGCATTGGAAAGAAGCCGTTTTGTTCGCATACTTGAAATCGGACCGCCGTGGTTTCGCGAGTACGGTGCCCGTCTCACAGGATCGATTGTTTGGGTGTAGTGCGGTGTGTACGCTGCGCTACGTGCTAGTAGCATTGACTTCAAAGCAAGTAAAATTACCTTAAATACGCGGGCTCCAGCAGTGTGGATCATGCGGGTGGGAAGCATCGAGAACTGCGCACCAACTGGGGGAGATTTTCAATTGATTGTGCGGTTCAACTCGCCGACGCCAGACAGGCGATGAGGCGCGCCGTAGTGGAGGGATCGGGATTAATTTTGATCACCTGGGGATCTTTCACGTGGCCAGAATCTCGAACACGAGGGCGTTTTCGCTTTTCGCCTCTATCGGAAAAGCGGCCGCGGCGGCCCGGAAACGAACCTGACGACGATTTTCAATTTCACGGCTTGAATTATCGCCAAACATTCCCAGAATGCGCCTTGCTCCTCGCCCCTGACAGTTCGTTCCGGCTGGTGCCAGTTCGTCCCACCCCGAGAACACGGAGCCAGCACGCTTTCTTGCTCCGTGCACAAAGTCAATTATCGCCTCAGGAGCGAAAGACTACAGCCTCTGTGCCTTCTGTCTCCTTTTCCGTGAATACATTCGCAATGTAGACGGGTTCCGCTGCAAGACTACCTCTTCCTTTTTACGGGGTAAGCAGGGCCTCCAAATATTAGAATCATCATAAACTCCGTTTATTTTTTATTGTTCTCTGAAGTTGCTGTTGTGAGCACCGTTAAAACGGTAGCTGAGTGTTACTTGCCACATGAATTTTTATTTTAAACGCCGCAGAAGACTCATGCACAAAGCAGGAAAACAAACCTTCGTGCAAATACTGCCAATGCGCGCGGTATTCGCTAAGAGGGGAAATTTATTGTAAGCTCACGACTACTAACAGCTGGCAAACCGATATAGTTTACTTTGACAGCAGCATGTGATCTGCTTGGTAGATGTCGCCGTTGTATGTTCTAAAAATTTTACGGAATTGTGCCGCCTGTGAGGCTGTGACCAGCCTTCCAAACTCGGACGATTCAGGGCAGCGAAGGCGGTAGCTTTCCTTCTGCGCTTTGTTTCTTTTCGAAGCCTCTCGGTCGATAACACTCCATCCTGTCGCCGTTGCAGCGTATTCCGCAAACTTGAGCCGCTTAAGCGCACCTAACCACTTGATAGAAGCCTTTGCAAGGACGCGTGCACAGTGCCTAAATCAGGCGACCGGCCAGCACGGTGCTGCTCGGCCTACCCAGTGTTGCGCGGAGGCGCGGTAGATGGCGCTGCGCCCGCTCGGCAAACTTCACTGCACGGAGCGCGCCAACCTGCCGAACAGAGAGAAAAAAAATCTATGCACCGCGAGGGTAAAAGGTTAAAATGCAGACGCATACACTGAGCTCGGAACTTGAAATTTTGAACGATGCGTGTCCAGAGACAGCCCACTGGGTGCGCACCAAATCAAGTGCGCCAGCGAATAATGTACGCGCTATCGCTATTTCTCATGCGCAGTGTTCACGAAAAAAATTAGCAGTGGCTTAGCTCGTTCAGTTGGTTATTCTTAGCTTTCCTGGTTGTCTAGTATTAGCTTGATTATCATGCTTACTGCGGCTTCAAAGACACACACACGGTATACGCATTATGTGACACATGTATATTTACCAAGCGGCTCCGGCGCAGCGTCACCAATCACCCCAAAGCTAAGCGGGTGTAGGAAAAAATGGTCCCAGAAAACATGGTCCCGGAGAAAATGGTCCCGGAAAAAATGGTCCCGGAAGAATGTTCCCGGAAAAAATGGTCCCAAATCCAAGGTAGGAAAAAATGGTCCCGGAAAAATTGGTCCCGAAGCCAAGGTAGGAAAAAGCTGTCTTTTTGGAGTAAAGCCGGTTAATCGAAACAAGAACATTTGTTTTACCAGAATTCAGGTTGTGTTGCTTTCATGGCCTCTCCCATATTTATTTTCTAATTTGCCGTTATGCTAGTTTATTCGACAGATGTTTTCCATCGATGACGTCTAAACCACATATGGTGTGCATAAATCTCAGCACATCACTGTTTTAAACCCGCACGTTGTGAGGAGGTTAAGCCGCTGCCACACAACCTCGACAGGTGAACGTACCGACAGGATAAACAGGATGATTCTGCTGATGTGTAGTGATGCTGTTGAGCACGAGGACGCGGGTTCGATTCCCGGCCGCGAGGGCCGTTTCTCTGGAGCAGGCGAAAAGCAAAAATGCCCGTGTGTTCGAGATTTCGGCGCACGTTAAAGATCCCCAGGTGGTTAAAATTATTCCGGAGCCTTCCAATACCACGCGCCTCATCGCCTGCGATGCGTCGGCGCGCTAAACCCCGCAGTCAATCAATGAGTGTGATGTGTAGTGAAAGGAACGAGCGTCGGTAGGGGGGGGGGGTCTGCCCAGGGGGCTAGTCAAGTGTGGGCGGGGCATAAAAAAGTGCGTACATACAAAAGTGCGTACATAAAAAAGCGCGTTAGCCATCGTAGACACCGGCTAATTGTCTAAGTGATTAGCATTCTCCCAAAAAAGAGCGAATATAAATAACGTCTTCTCGTAAATAAAAAAAAAAAAACTTACGAAAGAATTCAGTCTGCATAACAGGTGTTACCTGAACGAGGTATTAAAGGAAAGTATACAAACGTTCAGTTTATAAAAATACCTGGCAAAAATCGAACATGACATCAATCTAAAATGCAATCGCTGATCTAGATCAGCGATTGCTACTACTACTACTACTACTACTACTACTACTACTACTTCTACTACTACTACTACTACTACTACTACTACTACTACTACTACTCTGCAGCCTCACGTCCATAACCCATGTTGAGCGAGAATAAAAATATAACGCCGTTTCAAACAAATAAACACCCGGTAATTCGGTCGCCGAAATGTTTGCGCACGGAAATGTCCGTGCACCGAAACGTCCGTACACCGATATGTCCGTACGGGTACCCGTCCGTACACCGAAATATGCGTACACCGAAATGTCCGTACACCGCAATGTCCGCACCGAAACGTCCTGCACCGAAGTGTCCTGCACCGAAATGTCCTAGACCCGGTGCAATTTTCACCGATACTGATGAAACCCCGCAGCGTAGAGCTTCTATGACCTTCCAGATACTGAGATGGCTGAGTCCGACTAAGCTACTAAACCGACGGTTCCAGGCCTCGCTGAATTGTTTGTGCGGTTTTAATCCAATTACTTGCATTAATATTTTTAATCGATGTTCAGCCCTACCATCCATCTATTTATCCATCCATCTATCCATCCTTCTCTACATACATCGGCCACACATCCATCCATCAAACCGTCCGTCCGTCCGTCCGTCCGTCCGTTCGTCTGTCTGTCTACCCAATTTGCTTTGTTAGATTTTAGCCTCCAGAGGCGTTAATTTCTGCCCCTTATAGGAATATTAAAGCATTCCATCTCTTTCTCAACCCTTTAGCTAAAACGCAAAAGGACAAAATGAAAACCCCAAGAAAGTTCAGATCTGACTAACTTGGAGGGAAACACGTCGACCGGAGCATGGGACCATTTTTTCCTAGATGGTCACTGGGACCCTTTTTTCCAGGACCATTTTTTTCGGAACCATTTTTTCCGGGACCATTTTCTCCGGGACCATTTTTTCCGGGACAATTTTTTCCGTTTCCGGAGCTAAGCTGGTTCCGCAGGGGCACGCTGGTGTTGCTGCGACGCACGAGCCATCGGTTGCACTCCCGGCCACCCCTCGCATGATCATCAAGTGGGCCGGGCCGCCACGTGCGGAACGGAGGTCGGCGAAGACGCTGGGCGCGTGGGGTGTGTGAGAGACGTCGGGCAGCGAGCAACGTTCTGTGCGCCGTGTGGCGTCACTGCTCCTCGCGCATGCGCAGCACGGCTCTCCAGGAGCCACGCGAAACTGCTCAACCTCGGCCAATGTAGCTCATGCTACAAAAACCCTGGATCGCGTGTCTTTCATAACCCGCCGCCATCGAATAATTCGACACCCTAAATTATCGGATAAGATAAGGGGTTCCTCACAAGGATAAGCAGCGCCCCTACTCCGCTAATCACGCCCCTCACTAACCTTAACGGGAGGGAATTGCTCCATTTCACACTAAGTTCCACGTATTTTCGTCCCAGAATCAGCCTTCGGCTACCAGTCCAAACACTTCCATTAACTCCCAGAACCATTCAATAAAGTTGCCTTATGAACTGATGTATCCGGCTCAGGGCCAACGTACGTACGTACGTTGAGAGGCATTGTCATTGTGACCCGCTCCCAGACTTGTACCAGAGTCCCCTGTAATGGACAACTTGTAATGAATTACATTTTACTGTAATTTTGTAGCACTTTAATTACTTCCTTAAGGAGTGAGTATCCTTATAATTCAATTACTCTTTCTCCTGCAATCGATTACAAAATTACCCATTACACGACTTTTCTTTCTTTTCCTTTTTTTTTTTTCGAGAACGAAAAAATAAGTGTGCCAAGCACACCTTTTTTTTTTTTTTTTTTTAATGCCCGCCGGGGCGGATCAGTGCCTAAGCGACGTGCTTGCTGCTGAGCCTAGGGGCGCGGATTCGATCCTGATGAAGGCGAAAAGGGGAGAGAGAGCAAAGGTCCAGATGTCCAAGCGCCGCCTCAGTCTGCACGCTCGAAATGACCTGGTCGCCGGGGTGTCCGCTGGACAGCGCGGTTTCCCGCTGCTTAAGGATGGAGTTAAGGAAAGGGCAAGCCCTGGCTCAGGCTGAAATCATGGGCTATTCATGAAACCTAGTGCTGACAGAACTTGCATTGACGTGAATGCTGATCAGGAAACGGCATATGAAGTCAAACCAGGTGAGGGAACGTGATGGTCTGTGGTAAGCGAAGTGTGCAGCCTTGTTTTTGTTCCGGTAAGACACAATAGGGTTGGGGTCAGGTTCTCCTTCTGTGGCCTCGTTGGCGCGTGCGCAGGCCGTCGGGTGAGCAAACCACAAGACCCGTGTTACTTGATAAGATGCAGAGTGCAATCACTGAGGCCGGAAAGTGAGCGACGGCGGCCATTTTGGTGTTTATCAGTGTTGGCGGATTCCCGCTTCTCAAGTCAGGGAGAACTACTGGAAATAGCCAAGCTAGGGGCTTTCGCCACTGGAGTCCTGAAAATAGGATTTCACCCTTAACTCTACCCCCTACCCCTCCACCTTTGTTGCGAATAAAGTTTACTACTACTACTACTACTACTACTACTACTACTACTACTACTGCTACTGCTACTACTACTACTACTACTACTACTACTACTCCGAAGCCTTACCGCTAACATTGATCAGGCCATTGATAAACAACACTGCCGAAGACGCAGCAAGACGGCCTCTTCGGACACACTTCTGCAGCTGAAATGCTGCGAAGCGCGGTATCTTTGATTCGCGTCCGGAACGACGCCATTCGCGCGCAACCGCAGTGCAGGGACGACGAGCTAAGATTACCAAAGTTGTTGGACTAAAATGCAGAAACAACAAAATGGCGGCGCCCTTGAACCATCGCAGTATAAACAAATGTCACGTGATTCGAGCTGACCAATTATCATGGCGGCGGCACAGAACAATAAGAGAAAAGAGTGCCGATACTCTGACACTTCATCTAATGACGCTAGTGCGTCGATTTTGGCGCGGTTTTCCACTAAACGGCGCGTTTTATAGCCCAAGTGTAGCTACGACATGTAAAACTCCTAAAATTAGACAAAGAAATGATTTATAGAGGCAGACCCAGTATCACTGTAAGTTTACCCGGTAGAAACCATCTATGAGTCAGCTTTTCACTTGTAATAGGGGTTATTCACTAGCGCCCTTTACGGTCTCTGGTAACTTGGCGCAAGAAAAACAATTTTGCCTCCGAAAGCCAATTTATTAACATTACTTAAGCCCTGAAACACCCTATTTATGTCTTAACCATCGGCGGTCTATTGCTGGCAACCGAGTGGACTCGAGCTGCGCAGGACAGGAGCTGTTGGAAGTCAATGGGAGAGGCTATCTCCCTTCAGTGGGCCTCAGCAGGCTGTTGATGATTGATTGATTGATTGATCGGCGGTCTCCGTCGACGCTGCCGCCTACGAGTAATGAATAAAAGGCCAGGCCAGTAATGTTTACAACAATAAGCTGACCACCTGTTTCCTCCCGGGCCATCAACGTTGACTTGACTCACTTGGATATATGTTTTCAATGCATTTTTACAGCGAAGCTGTGTATGTCTAATCACGCCAATTCTCACGCCCGTGTGGAACGAAAACTCGGGGACATGAAGGGGAGGGGAGTAGAGAGAGGATAAACTCCTTTATATTCATAAAAAATCAAAAAGGAGTCTTAGAACCTTCATATCTCGGCATATCTGTCTTCGCAGCAATGCACATGTGTTTAGAGGCGAAGCCATTTTTAAAAAAGCTGAATGTAAGCTTGGTCTTTGTAAGCTGGCTTTCCCGCATTGTGAGTTGCACGGTGAAGCATGGCTACCTACGGAGGGAGTATGGTTAACAGCCCTACATTATAATCCTCACCACCGCCGTCGCATCTTTCCCAAGTCGTCGCCTCTTCCCCTAGTGACTCGCTACGCGAAAGTGGAAAATGCTCTCCACGCGGGAGAAAATTTTCGGCACCAATTGGAGGTCTGACGTCTTATGTCACGTGGCAGCACCTGGTGACGTCACTTGCCTTGCTTGCCTGCTTGCCTCGGCGAGATGAAGACGCAAAGGTTCCCGAGGCCGCGCCGAACGGTCACCGGGCCAGAGATGCAAGCGAGGCTGCGGAACTTGCCGTACTCGTGTTTCAGTTGTTTGGCGAAGGCGTCCCTGTTCCGAGTTCCGTCGCCTACGTCATGTAGTGGCAGCGTGGTGGACGAGCGGCGAGCAGGGAGCTGCTTTGGTGTTGACGACAAAGAGTCGAGAGCAAAAACTTCACAGCTTTACTGCATGGTAAGAGATGAACAGCGAAGATACAGGGACAACACCCCAATAGGTATCGGGCAAAACGACTCGCCCTTACGGAGGCCAGAAGCGATCGCACATCGGTCACTGAAAGCGCTGAATTTATACACAGAAGCGTCAACGGCTCCACCACCTCCACAGTGTTTTTCACACGGCCCGAACAATCTACATACGAATCACGGTGCCGTTTACAGCATACAATTGATTACCTCCACCCTGGGCCAGTAACACTGAGGCTACTACTTGGACCACGGCCCTCGCCCTCTGTTCAACGCATTATTCTCCCTGTCTGCATTATTCGGGTTTCTCCTGGACATTGGTGTATCTACGACGTAGCCTTCCCGTCAATCCCAGAAACTTTAAACTCAACGCCCTGAGGCAGGACTGTATCTTAACTTTATTTTATTCTTTTTTCTCTACTCCTGCCCTTCTGAACTGCACCTACTGCCTTTTTTCTTCCCCTCCTTACCCCTCAAAGTAGCATGTCGGCGTACTCATGTCGTCAAACCTCTCTGCGTTTTCCTCTTAATAAAGTCTCTCTCTCTCTCTCTCTCTCTCTCTCTCTCTCTCTCTCTCTCTCTCTCTCTCTCTCTCTCTCACAAGAACACTCTTTCCCGGTCTCCTGAGAGAGGGCAAATGAGAGATCTCTGCAGGCGGCGTCCGCTCGCAGATTCAAGTCTCAACATGGTCACCGGTAGAACAGTTTGTTTCACCGCCAACGTGGGTCCGCGCGGCGGACGCACTCTGGCTTGTCGAAACATGTTTGAGGAAGGCGGGCTTTGCCGCCCAGCACACAAAGCTTCCCCGCACTACATCAAACTTGCAGCACGCGCCACAGAGTAGCGGCACGCTGAACCGTAACATTGTCCAAGCGCCCCTTTCTCGCTCGTTCGCACTATTGCTCCAGAACTTTGTCCGCCTGCAGTGAGCCAATGTCAGTGCAACAGTGCAGCAATGTCGTTTGGTGCAAGAGCTGCCTCGCTCAATGTTTCGTCAAGGCAGGCAGCAATGCAAGTCTATGTTATTATATACAGTATGCTTATAAAACTAGAAATTGTTATCCGATATGAGAAGAACTAAAGAACTAAACTTCGTTCCACGTGACCGCTGCTTATATAATTTTGATTGGATTGATTATGAGGTTTAAAGGGGCACTGAAAGAGGTTTTACCGATACTTGGGTGTTCACATTTCCAGGTAAATCAGTGTCCTAGTAATCACCTCCTTCAAGAATTTTGTTAACGCGAATAGTATTAGTAGAGTTAGTGAAAATCAAAACATCGCATTTTCGCCCACGCCGCGATTCTCCCTCGTTTCGTCCACTTTCTCGCACTGCGTGAGCGTGACTGCCCATGATGCCTCGCTTCTCGATGACGCCTGGAAGAACACAGCGGTGGTGCGCGTCGTCTGCTGCGACATTCTGCGCCGCAACATCACTTCGGGACGGAGCCGTTTGACTTTCTGCCTTCCGTTTGGGTCGTTTTTTTAAGTGCAGAGCACTTTAGGCGCTCGCCTTGTCCTAGCTCGCTCCCTGGAACCAAGCATATCGCCTCGGCGTTACGGTGTAGCCTGTCACGGTCCCTTCGCCGCGGCGTAGCCCAGAGGCTTCGAAAGCCAAGCGGCTATGCCAGGATATACGTAGAGTGAGCTAAGGTTCCGCTGGTTATTCTTAGCTTTCCTGGTTGTCTAGGATTAGCTGATTATCATGCTTACTGCTGCTTATCATCCAATCCAAATCCAATCCAATCCAGTCCTAAACCAATCCAATCCAATCCAATCCATTTCAGTGCAATGCAATGCAATCCAATCCTCGCGCTTGCGCAGCACGGCTGCACGGCTCTCCAGGAGCTACGCGAAACTGGTCCACCTCGGCCAGCGTAGCCAATCCAATCCAATCCAATCCAAATAACGCTGTTGTTCGCGGTGTTATAGTGAACTAGAATACTTTCTAGTTCACTGTAGCGGCGTACCCCAGAGGCTTCAAAAGCCAAGCGGTTTATATAGTCATAAGCGTTCGAAATTCGTGAAATGCTGGCCCTTGTAATACACATTCCCGTTGTTTAGCGCAAAGAAAACTACAGGTACTTTTGAGGAAAAATATACGTAATTAACCGGCAGCGCCCGCGTTCCTTTAGTTAAGGACGCCCGTTGGGTTGGTTTAAAGTTAAAAGCAAAATGTGGCAGTGCAACGCCGGCACGTGCGGGGAGAAAAGCACAAAGAGAACAGAACTCCCGCTGGCGCAGTTTCAGGCAGGGGGCGCGCGAGCACTGCGAAGGCGGGAAATTTGAATTGCATGGGGTGGCAGCAGTAAGCGGATAACGGCGGTACAGCCCATTATGGCGAATCACTGCTCTGCTCTTTCGACAGCTTTAACATTGAGTGGAACGGCTTAATTTTTAGCATTTTATGAATCCTGCACTCTGCTCACGACTGGAAAAGCTGATGGAAGGAACGTGGCACCACGGAGAAAGATCACGCGAACAGAGAACGACCCTGTCACCGCGCGTTCGCGGCGACGACATGTCTTGGTACATATTAAAGTCTAAAATATATGAGCGAATGACTAAAGAATCGCCTCAAAATTTGGTAGAGTGAGCACGTACATGCATTCCGAACCGACGTCGGTTCATATTTTGCTTAATTGGTCGCTTAATTGGCCGTGCCAACGTCGATCTTGGTCGTGTTGTGGTCACGCCCTCCCATCGGTTCTGAACATTTACAACCGTAACAAAAGCCAGCCGAAGGGATTCACGGTACGGCACAGGGACTTTTTTTACGGTGCGTAGTGCATTCCATCCCCCCACCCCCCTCCCTTGCTTTCTGGGAAACTTCTACGCGACCCTGCGTTTATCAACTACTAGACAAGTAAGTACACCGTAACCGATATTACGAATGGTATCGAAAGAGTAGTGCGAGTTTCGGGGCCGCGCGCGCCCGCCTCTTTATTAGACTGTGCATATGATTGCACAAAACAGTTATTCCACCCTTGCTTTTCTGTAAAGGCTGTTCGTTCATTTTGTTACGTGCCCAGTGCTGCCAATCGCGATAGTGGAGGGTTTGGTTGCCGGTCACGGCCCTATAATCTCCCCGTCCCCCCCCCCCCCCCCCCCCCCCCCCCCCACAATCCCATCCCCCGAAGACTGTCTCGTGTCTTGTTTAACTGGATGGGAGGAAACTACGTTTACTCTATATAAAGATGTACCAATTTTGCAAAATACACACATGAGTATTTTGTTCTCTGAAACTGCCTTTTTATATATACAAAATACGAGTTTAAAACTGAAATCGTGCATATGACTTACGCGATGCATTGACGTTTGATATGGTAGTTCAAAATGTTTCGTTTTCGATTCGCGAATACGATTCGCAAACTTAGAAGGCAGAAAAAAAAAGGAAAAAGCAACACCCTGCCCGGGTTTGCACCCGCGACGTTGATTGTGCGGGCACGCGTCTGTAGTCCCCTGCGCCACGAAAAAACTGGTGGCTGCACGGATATACAGTAAAGCCCGCTTATATCGAACAGCGCGAGGATTGTAAAATAGTTCGATGTAACAAAAATTCCATATAGAAAGTGAAGCAAAGAAAAAAAAAAGAACTTACATGAGAGCAATCTTGCCGACGGAGTCAGGAGCTAACGCTGAGCTCTTACCACCCTGCAGTTTACTATTGATACGACACTTTCTCGGAAAGAAAACAATCATTTATTGGGGCGGAAGAACTGCGTGAGTGTAGCCTGCTTGCTGGAACGCAACGCGTTGCTGGTGACTGCTTGCTCCACGGTATCTAAACAGTCGAAAAGCACAAGACCACTGCCCTCAATGGCATTGCAGTATCGCCGCAGCAGGGCCACGGGAGCGACGGCTTCGCTCGTGCTCGGAAGCGGTACGGAGTCCTCGGCGTCTTCGACAGAGCGGAGACAAGCATGGATACAAGCGAATAACGGTGAACCCAGCGAACCGAGCAAGTGCGGGCAGCGAGTGGCGCGGACTTGAAGTTCGGTGACACCGCAGCCCGCAGCGCCCAATGTGGCGCTTTCGGCTCTAACGGCATGCATGCGTGGAGCTGGTCCACTCTGCCACGGCCGGTTTGAACCGTTTGGACGCGCCCGAGCTCGCGCGGGAGTCGCCAGCGACACCCGCGCCACTGCTGCGCGCCGATGTATTGCGGGAAAGCCTGCCGCATGCCTAGGGAGAGCGAAAAATCCCGCGCGGGGGAGTTCGATATATCCAATGTGAGCAAAATCGAGTTCGATATAAAAAGTATTAAATGCATGTCATTTTTACCAGAATTATACAAGGGTTCGATATAGGAAATAATTCGATATATCCGTGTTCGATATAAGCGGGCTTTACTGTAACCTGCAGACTACATTGTGAGGCTGCGGCTGCGATTTCTTCCTACGGGAATAGTGCTTGCCGTGCTTTTGCTTTACGCTTTACGCTAAACGATTTGGTAGATATTGATACCTTATTACCTAATAAACATTCCGTAACTTATCTCCTGCTCTTAACTAAGCTTATATTCTCTACAAGCGTTGCTGGTCGCACATGAATATGCAGTTTGCAACTCCGAGAAACGAATTGTCGCTAAAGAGAGCGGCCAAAGCGTCGTAAGCCGAAATGCGGATCGCATTAGCGCTAGTGTTGGGTTGCATGAACTTCTCCCGCGAACGCGGCTTGGGATTGGGCAATTTGTCGCAGTAGTGAAAATAGAAAAATGGATCGTTTTGCCGCACGAGCGGCGCTGCAGCTGCGAATTCGCGGGCGAAATTCGAACCATGTAGAACGGGCTTTAGCGGTGATTTCAGTCATGAATTTGCTCTACCATTTCTACATACGTCTTGTCAGACGTGTAACTCGGTGTTCCCGTCGATTACATTGAAATTAAGATTTTTTTAGAAGTCGTCAAACGGTTTGAACCTGCGGCCACTACCTGTACAGGACAGTGGCTCTGCCAACACATCTTTCAGACCATTTTGTTTACATCATCAGGTTGCATTTCAGGTGCTTGCCCGTTCTTCCTTGGCAGAAGCTTCTTCGACCTTGGGCTTCCTCTCAAATGTTAATTAGTTCAACTATTATCACTGGTAAAAGTTCGATTTACGCACAAGTAATGCAAAAGAGACTTTCCATTAAAGGGACCCTGCAACACTTGCCATCGACTACTCGTAATGTATTTTGGGATAAAGTCTATTGTCCCAGAAACCTCCTCCCGCAAGAATTATGAAAATCCGTTCACAATTAACGAAACTACGCGCGATGAGAAATCGCGCATAATCGTTCCCTCTCAACTCGACCGCGGTCAACGCGACGAAAGCTGCGCGCTCTCTCCCGGAGAGGGGGGCGGCTCGCGGCGTTCTCTTCGGCGGCCTTCGATATATCACATGCCGGGTAGTTTTCTCCTTTTCTCCGCAACGCGGAGGGGCCTATTTCCGGTCTGGCGCCACAAAAAAGCAGGCATGGGTGCCTGTTCGCAAGTGCGCGCTCGGGCTGGTAGGGCGTTTTTGAAGCAATAAACGTTTGTAGTCGGGTGATCCCGTTGAAAGGGAAGTATAGAGCTCATCACTCAAACTCCGCGCGCACTCAAAACACAAAAGAAACGGCAAAACTGTGCCTACAGGTTCAGGCATAGAAGAGGTTCGTACACAGCGATGACGACGACGGAAATGGGAGAATCTAGCCGCGAAGTTGACCAGTGACAGCCGGTCGGGCAGCCATGGCCTATGTGACGTCCCTTAGGCCATGCATAATGAGGACAACTGAAGAGAGAGCGGTTGGTTTTTCCGCGTCTTTCACATCGATTTGCGCGCTCACCGCTTCACGTGCACGTGTAATATTTGGCTCAGGTATTCCTGGCAGTGTAATCTAAACGTCGCGCAGGTTAATGAACGCTTGCATCACTATGAAGTTTGTGTGGGGGGTGTAGAACCGGGTGTCCATCAAATTACGTTTTTCGAATTCCCTAACTTATTGAGATTTTCCTTACGTAAGCTTAATTTCCTTGACCAAAATACCAACCAATTCATTTTAAAATAGGTAGGACCCATTTCAGGGAGAACTCCGGATATTGAAGTTTCGCAACAAGACAAGCCTACAAACTACAAGAAAAATATACTTTTAGTGCTTGAGAGAGCCGTTTTCTTTTTCAGAGTCTTATGTTGGGCTTAACGAAGTAATGTAACTTGAACAGTAATGATGGAAAAGAATATAGGCTATCGAGAGCATCGCTGCGTTCTTTATGTCTGTGTTGCGTTGTGAAATAAGTGATGTTCGAAAATACTAAATGAAATACTATAACTCAAGTCGAAATAGTAAGGTCAGTTTATTTAAGTATCGTTTGAATGCGTGCAAAAATTGTTATCCATTTTGTGCAATCAAACGAGGCTTCTTTGCAAAGCGCTGTTGTCATGCAAAAAGCCAACAAAAAGGCAGATGTCCTGCGGTGAAGCCAACAAGACGTGCACATATAGCGGCAAGGTTAGCTTGAAGTTTTACCATTGTTCATATTAGAAAATTCTAAAAAGTTAAGTAAACACCTCGAACACTATATGTCTGTGGCAAATTGACTCGAATAGAGCAGCAAACACTAATCGCGAAGTACTCTCAATACTGCGTTCCGCACACGCAGTAATTTTACCCTGCTTAACTATCCATTTTTTTTCTCTCCATGCGTCAGCTCTGCTAACATTTGCCAATTACTCTGCGCCAGCGCACAAAGACTTGTGTGCAACCTTTTCTTTCAACAGTTATACTAATTGTTATATTGGACATACACCGCGTAACACGCGCCCAGCCGCTCGAGTGCGGAATATATTTTGTTTTATTGACCAACTTGTTTTCTCTGGTGTTCCGTCATCATGATAGACCGTGCGAGCTGACAAAGACACGCCCAAAGTCAGAAGCTTATCTTCCAGTTCTGACAGGTCTCCTTGGAGCGGATGTACGCGTCATCACGAACTTTCGCTGTCATCATTCAGTTCGTGCAAGTATTTGCGCAGCGTGAGCTCCTCATTACGATCACGGTTGCTGCTCGAGCTCAGCCATCTCCCACACGTAAACTCTGCATCATGAAGGAAGCAACGGTACGCGTAGTTCTCAGAGAGTAAAGCCGGTCCAAGTGCGGCGCCCGGTGCAGTGGCGCTTGTTGCCCAGTGGCGCCGGTCGCCTACCGGTTACCGCACCAGAAGCACCTGGACTGGTTCTCCCCGCTTTGCTGTCTCTCTATCTATTCAAATCGTCAAACCTAGCGCCTACAAGTGACGTCACCACATCAACGTCATCAGAAGATATCATGTGACATCATAACGTCAGGCCTCCAATCAGTGCCGACAATGCCCTCCCTCGCCACTCGTGGCGTCCCTCGTGGCGTCCCTGCCTAGAGCCACTAGATCAGCCACTAAACAAGCGAAGCTTATTTAGTGGCTCTAACCCTGCCATTGCGCATTGCCGCACGCTCCTAGGCGACTGCCTGTTCGGCGCACTGCTAAAGCCTGCGCAGTGATGACGCAGACGCGGTATAATTAAATGTCATTGTCTGCCCAACAATAGTGTTTGTCCTTAGTGTGTGATGTTGAGATTGGGCCACTGTCCTTATAATTCATCATATCCTCATCATCACCAACAGCTAACTCAGGTCCACTGCAGGAGGAAGGCCTTTCCCATTGACCTCCAACCGCTCCTGTCCTGCGCTGCTCGAGTCCATTCTTTGCTTCCGAATTTCCTTTATTCATCCTTCTGTCGTGTTATTGGCCTTCCCCTTCTTCTAGGCCCGTCTCTTGATATCCTGTTGTTATTTCTTCGCACTACATGGCCAGCCCAATTCCGTTTCTTTTTCTTTATTTGAACAATTAAATAACATCTACTCGAGTTTTACTCTACTCCAGGGAGTAGATGATTAAACATCATCTACTGCCTGATCAAGGAAGCTCGCTTCCTGTCATTAGTGTTACTCCTATCATTCTTCGTTCCATAACCCCTTGAGCCGGCCTAAGTTTGCTTTCCAGTTGTTTAGTAAGGCGCCCAGTTTCAGCTCAATATGTCCTCACCGGCAGTATGCATTGGTTGTATATTCTTCTGAGTGATAGGCGTAGCTTACTTTTCATTATTTGGGGGTGCTTGCCGAGTGCACCCCAAACTCTTCAATATAGCGAATCCCCAATATAGCTAAACCCCAACATAGCAAATCCAATCAGACCGCCGGCTTCACTGTACTTCCCTCTCCCAGAATGGAAGGGCTCTTATTTTCTTTCAAGCCCAGTTGGTCTTATGCAAGCTCCAGAAGACATTTATAAAACCATTAAATGGGATATGTGTTCATAACATGGAAATTCAGAAAGTTAACATACATGAAAATATAATCTCGGCAGCGCGGCACTCAGAAGGCACAGAGGAGAGAAACTGGAAAGCAGTAAAGGGGAGGTGGGGCGCAATGTTTGAATTTCAACGTGCCGGGGTTGGGCGCCAAACGCGTCGCTTCATTCCCCCCTCAAAACACTAATCTATTACATTACACAGTATGATGAAACAGGTCTTTACAAAACTGCTTATAATGCACCACAGCCCTTAGATGAGCATATATATATAAAACAAAAACAAACAAACAAAAAAAACAAAACAAGAGATTTCAACGGACGAAGTGGTGCTTCTATGCTGTACACGCTAGCACCTTCCTCCGAAGGTATAAGACTGAAGAAAGCGCGAGCTGAATTCGGCTCGACTGGGAACCTGAATTTGGTCCTTACGAGAGCGGCCACGGAGCCAAAAGTGTTGCGTGATGCCTCAAGCGCCTGAGACTAGAAGCTCGCATCACCCCGCAGGTGCCGACGTTGGAGGCCCGCCGGCACCGGTATCGATTCATTCGATTCTCCACAGCGCCGCGCTGCCTTGTTACGCAACCATACCAACGCGGCCCGCTAAATTCCTTGGCGCCGGCGCGCGCAACACGTCGTGCGCAACGTGACCGTTCGCGAGGCTCTTCACGTGATGCCGCCTGAGCCCGCCAATCCCGACGGACTTGGAGAAGTCACGTTGAAAACGCCGTGCTTCTGTCCTTTAGACTCCGCCGACACCGGCGCTGCGCGCACGCATCGACTGTGGCAGGCTGAGTGTTACTAGAGTGTGCGTCACAGCAAAGACCACGGGACGTGCTGCTAGCGGTTAGTTACAGGATCGACGCACATGTACTTTTCTGGGGACGTCCGTACATCGACGAACGTATTCGTGAGCGTTATCGGGTCACCCTGCCGGCCGCAGCCTGCCACCCAGAGGGAAATGTTTCCGCCGAGGTCGGCGCAGAAGCTGTGCTCGTAGGTGGAGTCGCGCATGCGGGAATGGGTACGAACGTCGCCACAGCAGTGTGAAGGCGCCCACCATGTCCCTGGCTAGCCAGCAGCAGGCGACGCCCCACCAGCAGGCCCCGGGTCCGGGCGGCGCGGAGCGGCACGTTGTCCACTGGTTCCGCAAGGGCCTGCGACTCCACGACCAGCCGGCGCTGAGGCTCGGCCTGCAGGGCGCTCGCACGTGTCGCTGCGTATACATCCTGGACCCCTGGTTCGCCGGGTCGTCCAACGCGGGCCTGAACAAGTGGAGGTGAGCATGATCCGCCATTGCGCGCCGGTGGCCATTCTGACGCCACGCGCACCGCGCAGGTTCCTCCTGCAGAGCCTCGAAGACCTGGACGCGCGGCTGCGCAAACTCAACTCGCGACTCTTCGTCATCCGTGGACAGCCTGCGGACGTTTTCCCCAAGCTCTTCAAGGTATGGCGGTTTTCTTTTTATACGACGGAGTGGAAAATACTAGTGTTTAATCTTGGGAGAACGTCTAGGGTATATGGCTTTGTCGCAAGGAAAACCACGTTCTCGAAGCTTGTTGTATACCACGTAGCCTCACAGCCAAAAATAAAAAGAAAGGAAAACGAGCTGTATCAGATGTATGCAGAGATCGAGGGGGCCTGTTGGTCGTCGGTTAAAAAAACATCTGTCTGTAAGAAGGATTCCTTTTTTTTTTTCAGGTATATAATGTGCGCATTTTAGGGACCTTCCTGTAACTGCGTGATATTGGAGGCCGCAGACAATTGACGAGAGTTTACGTGCGTGATGTCGCACCGATCGAAGCAGGCAACGTACATCTGCACTGAGCTGCTTACGATTTCAACGGTGTAGCATCTCAGGAACCCTCGAGACAGGCACTATACTTTCTCCGCTGCAAGACCCTGCAAATTGAGTATCTCCGAGTGGTCAGTTAATCTCTCCTCACTCGCTGATCGCACACTCTAAAGGCGCAATGCTTTCTAAGCTTTTGTGACGTGCTAGAAAGTGACGGTAGCAAAAAATATTCAGCTGGTGCCTACTTAAACCCTATCACTATAGTCCAAGGTTAAGCTATAACCGCGGGAAGGAGTGTAGTGAGGGGGCGGGGTTGCCAGTCGCTTCCTAACCACAGTTTATAATCCAGGCAGAATTTTAAAGCTTTTTTTCTCACGTTATTTACGACAAGGTGACACACACTGCGTAGCGTAATTCGCAAGGGCCGGAGCACTGCCCTTCCCACAAAACGTGATCGCCGTTGGAATGGAGCCATCTTTCCCCACTTATTTGGCCCGTCAACATAAGCCTTGACCCCTTCCCGTCCTATTTTTTCAGTTTAGTAAAATTTGTATCCTGGAGTTCATACGTTTGTGAAACACGGTTTGCGTGGCTATTACTAAACTGGGTCTCGCTATACAGCTGGGCCTAATCGTCGGTAGATGATATTCTAGTGCCTGACTCCAATCGGTTCGTTCGCTTTCAGTGGGAAGACAAATGTCATTAAACTAAATTTCAAACGCTGGGAATTGCGATAGAATTAACGCCACTGTACGGAACCCGAACAAAATCGCGAAAAGGGCTTTAATTTAACAGTTGAGGTTGCCCTGCTCCCGCGTAAACCTCCTCGTCCCTTTCATATCACCGTTCCTCGAAGTGTTTACATCGCTAGAGCGCACGGAACATTGAATGAAGGGTTTGTACGAACTCAGATCTCTTTTGAGGTTAAAAGCTGCGATGTAAATGAGTAGAAGGAAGATTGCCTATATCGAACAAAAATTGTAGGCCAAAATTTGGCTACCATTGAACTGTTTTTGAAACTCCCTTCACCAAACCATTTTCGCCGTACTGGTGGTCATACGCGACGTTCTTTTTTGCGTCTAACTCTTCGTCAAGCGTGCGGTAAAAACGCGGTAATCAGCGACCGTGATGATCATATGCAGGCGCATTTCCCGTGCTTTCCTTAAGTTCCCCCGCTACAGAGAACCTACAAAGATGGACCCCTACATATATATAGGAAATAAGCACACACTTTTAGTTGCCGGTCACGACGACAAAATACAAGTTTGTCTTATTCGAAAGATTTGGTGTTTTATAGTACCCACAATGCTTGTCCGGCAGCAAACGATGCTTTATTTAGCGCTAAATTAATCATTTTAAACCAAATTTTTATTTCTTCCGCTGCATCGTGTGTTTCGTGACTTCAGCGATGACGTATCCAGGGGGAGGGGGGGGGGGGTACCTAGAACGAATGTTCGTATATTGACTAAGGCTCCAGCGAACGGCGAAACCATGGAGTTAATACTACTGACTGGCGAAACGTCTTTTGTTGCCTTGTTTACCGTGCGTCCTCCCAGATGGCGCTACAATACTGCTCAGAGTAAGGTCCCTTAGCTCAGAGTAAGGCCCCTAAAATTACTGGCCTTAGCTCAGAACCTTTGTCCGCACTCGTTTTGTTTTTGTACCTGGCTTATTTTTGTTGCGATTCATAGTACCCGTTTCGTGAAACATCGGGCACGCTCGACAAACAGGGTCACGTAAGACAATGTCACTTACACCAGTTGGTCAGTGTCGTGTCAGACGAGCCAAACGCGTCGGACGGCTGTGCAGCTTTGACCGGCATAGTGCGCGCAGTGCGCACTGGTGCTTCTATGTTTACGTGTTCGCTCGTAACTTCCATTACTTTATACCATCGTTCTTACTGCTGTAAAAGGGATGTGCACTAAATTTAAGCAAGCTTAAAAGCCCTGCCTAACCTGTGTTTGCTTTTGCCGGCATCAGCCAATCGCACAGCTGCCCATAATACGTCATGGTTCAGTGCGAAAAAGTAACTAGAGTGTTGCATGCCTATTCTCTGTTCTTCTCATTATACAGCTTATTTCAATCAAGTTTGCGTTAAAAGTGGTATCAGTGTTGTTATAACGAGGCAATCTTTTGAATAAAACGAACTTGCCAATTGTCTTTATGGCCAATTTAACGATGCTGCTAAGATCTCTGGAACCAATTCTACATGATGACGATGTTTCTCTATACCATAGCATGAGATCGGCCAATAATCCTGGTTGCAAACAATTTTTACAGCTACATGGGACGATTTATTATTGAATTTCGCCCGGAAGGAATCTAGAAGTAAGAATACATAGTAAACAAAAATTGCGGTTGATTCCTCAGTCATAGGAATCTGTCAAACACGAAAGTGAAATGTGCAGCGAAATCTGCAGAAAAATGAGCATGATTTGTGGGTCGGCGGCTGTCTTGTGAGTGTGCTTGGCGAGCGACGTCCTGCTGGCGGGTCACTTTGGCAAAGGTCCCAGTCGAAAAACACAACAGGAATTTCTGTCGCACAACAGAACTTTCTGTCGCACGACAGAAATTTCTGTCGCACGACAGGGATTTCTGTTGGGACTACAGGATGGTCTGTCGTGCGACAGGAAGTTCTGTAGTACAACTACAGAAAATCTGTCGTACGACAGGCATTTCTGTCGCACGACAGGAATTTCTGTTCGGACTATAGGGTGGCCTGTCGTGCGACAGAAATTTCTGTAGTACAACTACAGAAAATCTGTCGTACGACAGGCATTTCTGTCGCACAACAGGAATTTCTGTTGGGAATGCAGGATGGTCTGTTGTGAGACAGGAATCTCTGCAGAATGATGACAGAATGTCTGTCGTACGACAGAAATTTATGTAGTACAACAGACATATCTATAATGCGACCGACATTCTGCAGTCCCCACTACAAAAACCTTTGTAATAGAACTACAAAATTTCTGTCGCATGAGACCTTTCTGTTTTACTACAGTTATTGTGCAACACCCTGTAGGCACTACACAAACTTCTGTTGGCCCACAGACTGTCCTTCAGCCACTACATTCAGCATTCGGTAATTACCATTATTATCTGCCATGCGACATCATTTTGTAGTCACTGCAGATTTTTATAGTGTGAAAGACAAGCTTAGATCCATTGCGAAAGTGTCACATGACAGACCGTTCAGTATTGCTACAAAATCTCTTGCTTACCCTGTCGGAAAACCCCGCGTTTTCCGGCATTAGGAGAGCGATGGAATAGCCCGGAAAGAACGGAATACACAGGAAAACGCCGCGCTGAACGACAGCAACGCGGGGAGGTTGCTGGAGAGCATCGAATAACATGGGGACATTGCCTTTGGGGACAGGGCTTCAGCCAATGCGAAGGGGATATCACGAACGGGATAGTCCAGGACGGTATGGTGCCGCTCCTTGGCTGGACACGGGAATGCCGCGCGCCGCGATCGACGCAGATGCTCCGAAACTTGGTGTTTGCGGCCCCGTGCGGTGCCGCAAAATCCCACTTTTTCAGCGTGCGCTGCACGGAAACAATGCTGCGTGCGAGTGACGGTCATCTCGTTCAATTGCATTGCAAGCGTCTGTTGTAATGAACGTTTGTTGCATTGCGGCCATTAGCATTCCGGCCGTGTTGGAAAAAACCTTCGCTACAAATTTGCAATTAACAACACAACTTAGCACAAATCAGACTAATGTTGGAGCATCTAAGCGTACCCCATAATAAAAAAAATGGATACATTGAGAACTTCGGAAATTTCTTGGGTTCTTTGAGTGAATTTAAATTGCGTATATTGTACTGTGGACAATGTTTGATAAAAGAATCAGGCAACAAGGGTAGCCCCTCGGCAAAACGGACGCATAAAAAACAAGCAAGATGTGCTTTTTGAAGACGTGATGTAATAATTGCAGTGCACATTCTGACATGTATTTCTGGGTGTCTTTGAGAACCCCATTGTTTCAATCTGCGTGCTGTTCTTTTATTTTTTTAGCGAGCAGTTTGTTTATTTTAACGCGAAACATGTGTCCAATCAAGCCGAAATAGTTAAAATAAGATTTTAAAAACAGCGAACCAGTTGCCGCTACCTGTGTGAAAAAAAAAAAAAAAAGAAACGGCGCCAGTGAACTCGCTGCATTACCGAGATGTGTTAAAAAATAAATGTAGAAAGAAAGAAAACGCGCGCCTTCCCTCTAGCCCGGCCCTTCGGAAGAAGTTCGGGGAAGCATCGTCACCACTGAAGGCATGTCGCGGCGCGGCAGAACTCGCGGGACGGGGAGACCAGAATACGAAGAATCGAGAGGGGTGCGGAGGGGTCGCGAAACAACTTCTCGTGATCGGCCGGTTCCCTCCTTACCCTTCCTTTGTTCCCTCCTGCTTTTCGTCTCCCGGTCAAAATTTGCGGTGGCTGCGTGGCCCAGTGGCTCGTTCACATTTCACATCGGCGCTTTGCCTAGTTGAAGTTAGGCTTAACTTTTTTGTAAAAACGTGCATCTTATGTCTTCGCGGAGTGTCAGCAGCAACATTTGAAGCTTCGGAAGCTGTGGTAAAAGCAAGATCAGTGGTCCGGATTTCAAGCATCTCGATGTGAGGACTCCTCCAGCGACGACTAACCGGGGTGCTTGGGATAATTGGCACTTTAATGTGAGTGAATGCGACGAATCTCGCAGGCAGCGTGATTTGGAATACGTGCGATGTGCTTCGACAATCGACTGAACTTGCCACGATCCCTGCGTGACTTCGGCAGGTATCGTGCGTGCATACTCTTCAAGATAGTGCAGCACCACAGAGACGTGCGCTTTTCGCCACAGGATATCCTTCCACCCCTTGCTGTGCGAATGCAACGGAACAAGGTTCACAAAGGCAAGCATTCCAGCTAAAGATTGACTTTCCATTTTAATTTTCTCACGTTCTCTCACGTTTTGCAGTGTAAAAAATATTTGTTCACTTGTGTTTTAATGGCCCTAACTAATATAAGGAACGAATTTTCGAATGGTTATTGTCGATGCTCGTTTAATAAAAATTATTTGTTTGGTGTAACAGCAACATAAGAGGGCAGTAAAAGCCTCTTCATGACAAAAAGTGAAGCCGCGGTAGTGCCCAGGAACAGTGTTGTAAAAAGAGGAAAATAAAATGGATAAGCACCGCAAACTGCTTTTTTTTGGACTGTGATCAGGCATGTGCAGTCTGCGTAACATCAAACTTTTGTATTGCATGCATGAATGTACCACTAGTTGCATTGCTTAAATGCCTTTTGGTTCAGCTTTCTGAAATCAGTTATTCACTGAAAACAATTTCAAGCTTGTACCAGAAAGGCAAGAATGACCCCAAATGCTTATGTTTGTTGGTCATATTTTTATGGAAATTGTTATTGAAATTTTGAAATTGAAATTGAATGAAATTTTATTGAAATCATGCATACTTAAGGTACTTAATAGAAAAAACATCACGGGAAGTAAATTTCTTATGCCAAACAAGTTGAAATTGGAGACATGACAGGATTTACTACGAAAACAGACATGACAGGATTTACTACAGACTACAGAACAGGATTTACTACAGACTACAGGGCAGGATTTACTACAGACTACAGGACAGGATTTACGACAGAGTACAGGACAGGATTAACTACAGACTACAGGACAGGATTTACTACAGAATACAGGACAAGATTTACTACAGACTACCGGACAGGATTTACTACAGACTACAGGATAGGGTTTACTACAGACTACAGGATGTCCCATTCCCTCACAGGATCATTCTGTCGTATTTTTCTGTTGTGTTTTTCGACTGGGGTGTATTAGCGTCATTTCTGTGACGAATATGACGTCAGTGAAAATTTGGGGTATCGCGGCATAAAACACTTTCGTGTTAAAAAATAAAACCCAAAAACGAACAACCCTAAGTATAACGTACTCTTTAGTACTAAAGGTTGCTTCCCCGCAAGAAGACGCAGTGTGCAAGGGTGCACCCTTTACAGGCCGCTTGCTTCGTTGTACAGGCGTCACTTCCGTGACGGATATGACGTCAGTGAAATCTTCGTGTATCCGGAAATAAAACACTTTCGTGTTAAAAATTATTCGGGGAACTTAAGTGCTTTGAATGGGAAGAAAAAAAAGCGGTGGCGCAGAGTAGTGGTTAAGTCCCTTGCTCGTCACCGCGCGTTCCCGGGTTCGATTACACTCCCTGCTACGGTTTTCTCTTTTAGTTAGATGACGACGCGCGGGTTTCTGGTATTACATCCGCGGCTTACAACGCGGGGTTTTCACTTCAAGGTAATGCTTTCGCATCACTCATGTAAAATTTTCTGTGTTTCGCTTGTTGTTTTACGTAAATTTTACAGCTTTACTACTCTGCGGCAACACAATTGCTCAGCAAGCAATTTGACATTAACTTGATCAATGCGGAATTATTTACTCACGTTTGAATTGTATTTGATGGACAGTTTGGCCCACCTAATACCTCCCGCATCAGCTCATTCCCTCTGCTAACTCCCTTTCACCAACACCACCTAGCTTTCACGCAACAATCCCCTCTCACTTTCTCTCCCCCGCTGCTCTCCAGTGTAAGCTGCAGCCCACGCTTAGGGGCAACACCACCTAAGCGTTGCCGCCCTCTCCTCTTCTAGGTTGGCGAGCACGACGACCGGAGAAGCACGAGTCGCTTCACGAGTAATCCCAGAACACTTCAGTTCGTTTCTCACATAGTCGTCGATCCCTCAGTTACATCAGTGGTCGATTCACGTCCGCAGTTTACAAACACTACCGATAAAACAAACGGTAATGCACCAATCATTTCTCCGCCTCAAGGGAACGCATGAAGTACATTCAGTTAGAATAAGGGAACCCAGCACTGGGGGCCCCAACCAGGTAAGGGAACCAGAACGCAACACGCTCGCGTGAAACGAGTTTGAGAAGAGGGTTTTACCTAACAGCTTGGAACCGACATGGGAAGCTAGGCTGCAGGAGCCACCACTTTCATTAGCAGTGCAAATAACTTCTAACGCAATTTCTTACCACATTATAATACCCTTTCTCGCATCTGTAACTTTGTTTTCGCCACGAGTTCCATTCTGGCGAGCGGCCGCGAGTGGTAGCTGCCGCGTTCTGGGCATTTCCGCGTGCAGTAAATGCTTCATGCTTTCCTGCTTTATTCATTCCTTGCGAACGATGCGCGAAATCTACGAACTTAGCAGCTATCGTCGCAACCCACAATATCGATCGGGAAAACGAGCGGCAGCCTTTCCTTCAGCCGTAGAGTCACGAGGAGAGGGTGGCAAAGAACGCAAGCTCCTTGTAGGGCCAGTTCTGGGGTGCCCGCTATTTCGGCAAAGTATCGTGCGCGTTCAACGCAAACCCTTAAGACCATCAGACCTCTACGTTTCAAGCACACGTGTTGTGAGGTACAGAAAATCGGTGGTACAAAGAAAAAGCGGAAGTTGTGGTAGGAGCGAACGCGCGCCGGGAAAGGGAAACAGCAGCTCGGAAGCGCGTGCAGTACAGAGAAGCCTTGAGAAGGGGAGGTGCTTCGAGCGAGCTTCGGAAGGTGCTGCCCCGGGTGGAAGTCGTAATGCGTGTGGTAGCAAACATCAACAGCAGATCAACAGAAGGTCAACTAGGCTTTCGCCTTCATTATCTTAGAACGCTCTAATCATCCTCCCACCTCCACCGCTCGTAATTTTTGGAGCACAGAAACCAGTTTTGGAGCACAGAAAGGCGAGTAGCCGCGCGGATGCTCTCGCAGCCCGGCGGCCCGCTGCGTTGCGGCGGCGGTATGTGGGGTATCGACAGTCGCCTCAATCCCTCCGGGTCGTCTGCTAATTAAGATGCCGTTTAGATAAAGTACCGGTAGATAAAAAAATGAATGAAAAGCCTTGGGGGGTCACGATCCGTTCGCTGGAAAAGACAGTCCATCAGAGACGGTATAGATCAGATCAGATCAGATCAGAGACGGTATGACATGACGGTGTTCCTCTTCTGGGGTGAAATCGTTATCCCTGTCGTAAAGAAAAACTACGCGCCATACGCGGCGTGTCCGCAAACAGCGTTGCTGAAAAGCGGGAGCGTGAGCATGTTGCTAACTTGCTATATATTCCTCCCCAAGATTTGACCCTGAATGCTTTTGAGGAACGGGAGAGTGTGTGGGCTGGGGAAGGGGAAGGGTGGGGGGGATCAAAAATCCAAACTCTTTAGGAAGACGACTCTTGTTGGGGCAGTGGGCGATTCGCCATGTCTGCCGCCGTTTCGCGGTCACTTTTCCGACGAACGTTACGAGAGGCCGCTAATTCGCCAACTTCTCCCGCCCTTGTGGTGCCGCAGGAGTGGCGCGTAACGCACCTGACGTTCGAGAAAGACCCGGAGCCCTATGGTGCCATACGCGACCAGAGCATCTCGGCCCTGGCGAACGAGATGGGCGTAACCGTGGTGTGCGAGCCGTCGCACACGTTGTACCCCCTCGAGCGCATCCTCGAGCGGCACGGAGGAAAAGCTCCGCTCACGTACCGCCAGTTCCAGGGGGTCCTGGTGTCCATGGAGCCACCGCCGGCGCCCGTGCCGGCCCCCGACGCCCTTCCGCGCACGCCCATCGACGACGACCACGATGAGCGCTTCGCCGTGCCCACGCTCGCCGAGTTAGGCACGTATTTGAAAACGACGCGCAGTTGTACTGAGGAACGTCGCTGGTGTTGCATCACACGCCAGCCTTTTTGCGAGCTAATTAGATTTAGTATTCGTAATGAACGCCCGCTCACACGCACGCACACCGTACACCTCCACGCAGGTTTCGACACGGACAACCTCAAGGATGCGGTGTGGCCTGGAGGCGAGACCGAGGCTTTGACGCGACTTGAGCGCCACCTGGAACGCAAGGTGCGACCGCGGCCACATGCCGTTTCGTGGTACGGTAAAGCCCACGGGTTACAAATTCCCGAGGGATTCGATGGGCGCACGTGGGTTCATTGCTAAGAGATGCTCGTGATCACGCAGGCCTGGGTGGCGAGCTTCGGTAGCCCCAAGATGACGCCCAAATCCCTCCTGGCCAGCCAGACGGGCCTGAGCCCCTACCTGCGGTTCGGCTGCCTCTCGGCACGGCTCTTCTACCATCAGCTGGCGGACCTGTATCGGAAGGTAGGCATGATGAAGCTTGTCCCATTCCATGGATTCACGGTTTCGAATCTATAGACCAAGGTCGTGTATATATGCAAGGACGCGGATGCGCTCTGATGGGAAGCACGTGGTAAGGTGCAGCATCAGCGCCAGTGTTCAGCTGCACAGTGCCCGCTGGTGCGTGCACTGTGCATGACACCTTTACTTGCGTGTCAATGCGCAGATCAAGAAGTCGAACCCGCCGCTGTCGCTTCAGGGCCAGCTACTGTGGCGTGAATTCTTCTACTGCGCGGCCACGCGCAACCCCAACTTCGACCGCATGCACAACAATCCCATCTGCGTCCAGATACCATGGGACGTGAACGCCGAGGCGCTCGCCAAGTGGGCCAACGTGAGTCTCGTTTTCCCCCTGCTTCGAACGATATGCGAAAAACGAGGTGCGTGTGGTGCGCAGGGACAGACGGGTTATCCGTGGATCGACGCCATCATGCGGCAGCTCCGCGAGGAGGGCTGGATCCACCACGTGGCGCGACACGCGGTCGCCTGCTTCCTGACACGCGGCGACCTCTGGCTCTCGTGGGAGGAGGGCATGAAAGTCTTCGACGAGCTGCTCCTGGACGCCGACTGGAGCGTCAACGCGGGCTCCTGGATGTGGCTCTCCTGCTCGTCCTTCTTCCAGCAGTTCTTCCACCTCTACTGCCCCGTCCGCTTCGGACGCAAAGCGGACCCATCGGGAGATTTTATTAGGTATACAGTGGCTGCACAGTATACAGTGCCTGCAGTTAGCGACAATATGTGGTGTCACGTGCGGCGCTTCATGTGGGTCCGGGAAAATAGAAGTCGCGATTGCCTGGATTCGAATCCACCACCTCGTGTTCGTCGTGTACTATATCCTGGGACGGAATTCTCTGTTTTGTCCGTGTAATGGTCGTTTCGAGGTGTCCATTCCGCGAGAACCCTTGATTGGCTAAAAGCAGGCGACCCGGATGTGACGCAAAGCAAGGCGGGGCGTCGCCTCCTGTGCATGTCATTGGTTAGCGGCCCCGCAACCTAAACTACGTCACAATTGAAATGTACGCGAAACAGACATTGTTGAATCGGGCACGACGGACACGACTCAGAATTCCGCCCCTGGTGGACATGTGCGCAAAGCGTCGTACTGTGGCTTCACAGCAGCGCAATTTCGTAACGGCTCCAAGAATTCACATGTATGCTCAAATCCTTTCGTGTCGATGCGCGCGCTTGTGCTGCGAGAAATCATCGTAAACTTGAGCATTGCCGAAAACACTGCAACCTTACGAATCTTCGGCGCACAAGTTTTATATGGTGAGCCGCCGCTTACAGTCAAAATTTAAGCGTTCCTATGCGTGCTTCTTTAATCATTTACTTCATGCGGTGGTGTACAAACGAGACACTTATGGCATACGCCGAAGTTCACCTGATTGCATGTTTTCACAGTCATTGTTCAAATTGTGGGGGCTTTACGCGCCGAAACTGCACCTCGGCTAGGAGGCGCGCCGCAGTGGATGGCTATAGATTAATTTAGGCCATCTGGGGAACTTTAACGTTCGCCGTAATGTTGACGGGCGTTTCCGTTTTAAACCTCCACCAGAAGCAGAGAGAGAGAGAGAGAGAGAGAGAGAGAGAGAGAGAGAGAGAGAGAGAGAGAGAGAGAGAGAGAGAGAGAGAGAGAGAGAGAGAGAGAGAGAGAGAGAGAGTTTAAGCACTGAGGGGCTAATTTGGGTGGCGGGTAAGCGGTGGTGGTAACCAGCCAGTGACCGCTGGAGCCCGCCGGATAACGGTAGCCTGGACGTCGTGGTCCCAGCTACACATCGCTCCAGCCCAGTGCTCTCCGTCAATGAAAAGGGCATTGCAACACGCAGTGATCCTCTGTATCGAGGGCCCCGCCGTCGGGGCAGAGGTGGGCCCTGACGGGTAGGTCAGATGGAGTCGATGTCGGCACGGTGTATGTAGGTCTGGGTGAGCCGCCACAGGCGCTCCTCAGCATTGGAGGCCTGATTGACTGGACGCAGCTGGTGGCGCGAGAGGCGTTTAATATAGGGTAAGGCAAGAAGACTACTGAGGATAGGGCCCCGTGGAAGGTCTCAAGGCCAGGATTAGCTCGGACTGTGCAGCTCTCTAGCGGCCCTGTGTGCTGCCCCCTCCTCGAGGCCAAAGCCCAGGCGGACTTCAAAAGACCCCTTACACACCAGGGACACGCCTTAGTAGCGTGGGACGCCAGAAGACCACCAGTATTGTCAGATTACCCAGTCCCCATAGCACCCTGGCAGCGACCAGCAATTGATACTTCTACGCACAGCAGACCTATAGAGCGTGCTAATACTCTATTGCGACAGCGACGAATCCGACGCCTCGAAAGGGATCGCCTTCAGAACGAAGTGGACATTTTCACGGACGCAAGCGTAAACCAGTACGGCGCGGGCCTTGCTTGGACATGCCCTGAGGCACCGGTTCTCTCAGGGTACACTACCATACTTGGCAAAGAACTTTCCAGCCTCGATGCGGAGCTGTACGCTATTAACAACGCAGTGTCAGCTATCGCTTTTGACTGTGACCCACCTCTACCGCCCTCCATACGCATACTCACAGATTCGTACGAGGCCCTCACAGCTTTGCGATCGTATGATTCGACCCACCCTGTCGTCCACGAAATTCTGTTTCAAATTCAACTCCTCAAACGGAACAACACCAACATCCGCGTCGACTGGGTACCTGGCCACGAACCATTTTCTTCAGGCAACCAGGCGGCTCATGTGGCCGCTCAGGAGAGTTCCCCCTCTTATCCTCCACTGGTGCCTGGGGTAAGGCCGTCGCGGTCCCCCTCTCCCTCCCCAGCGATGCGTATTCATCAGCACAAGAAGGACCGACGCACACGTCTAAAAGCCCTAACTCCAGCTGGCTACCTCAGCCGCCTACCTCATATTCCCCGCTCAGGCGAAATTTTTATTAACAAATATATTGCAAATTCAGCATACACACCTGAAACACTTCGCAAGTGGTACACCCCTCAGCTGCCCCCTCGATGTCCTTACTGCCGTGCCACCACTCCATCAGACCTCGCACACCTAGTTTGGTGGTGCCCAGCTTTCGCCACGCACCGTACATTTAAATCTCCCCAACCCCATCCCGATCCACAACAAACTGATGCACAACTATTATATGAAATAGCGGTTTATTCATTTAAAAGCGGTCTGGCACGGGTTGTTTGAGCGGGTCCTCCCCCGAACGAACTGGTGTATGTGCTCTAACCCTATTGCGATCACCATGAACTGGCCCATGAATTGCAGGTTCTAAGAACTGGCCCAGTTATTGAGTCTACTGAGAACAACCAGCATTTATTTGTTTTTTTTTTCTCTTACCCTCCCTCCCCATTCCTTTCCCCCATCGTGACCAGTGGTCATCCTTTTCTATTAAAGGCTGTCTCTCTCTCTCCCCCCCCCCCTTCGCCTGTATGGGCCGGGGCCTATATATACCAGCTCGACTGGGGTTGTGGGGGAATTTTGGAGGAGGATTTCGAGGGCTAGATGCGAGGTAAAGCTGTAGACTGGGCTAGTTGGTAATTCATAGTGAACAAATGTAGCGCAGCAGAAACACAAGAGACGGATAGAATACACACGGAACGAGCGCTTCAGTATTTTTTTGTTGTTGTTTTGTTTTTGTTTCCTACGTCTTTTTTGTTTCTGCTAAGGCTAAGCATATATATTTGCCGTCTTGTGAATAAAGGATCAGTTGGAAGTGGGCGCTCGTCCGTGTGTATTCTATCCGTCTCTTGTGTTTCTGCTGCGCTACATTTGTTCACTAGATGCGAGATCACGCTCCTGGCGAAATGTCGAACTGCCGTTTTTGAATCGGAGGTAATGTAGAGCTATAGGGCGATTTCCTCCTTTTCGGCCTGCGCTCCCTGCGAGCTCGCCGCCGAAGCGGCGATTGAACCCGTGCCCACATGCTCAGCAGCAGCCTTAGCAACGGAGAGCTATCGCGGTGGTTTTTCGCGGTCATCCCAGTGTGCCCACATAAAACTTAGCGCGACCGCACAGGCGGTACCTGCCGATGCTGAAGCACTTCCCGAGCAAGTACATTCACGAGCCGTGGACGGCGCCGGAGTCGGTACAGGTGGCCGCGCGCTGCGTCGTGGGCCGCGACTACCCGCTGCCCATGGTCAACCACCAGGACGCCTCGCACGTGAACCTGCAGCGCATCCGTCAGGTCTACCAGCAGCTCACGCAGTGCGCCAAGGCGCCAGGTAAGCTGCTCCGTTCGGTTTTGGCCAAGTTCCAACAATCCACCGCGATCATAGATGTCGCATTTAACGACATATACGCCTCGTTACAACGGTAATCTGCCCGTATGCGGACCTCCCGCGGTGTGGAGGGGATGAGGGTACAACCACAGAACGGAATTGGCAAGCGCTGTAGGCTGTCTAGAGAGCGCTCATTTCGAAGGCCTCCCACCGGGTACAACCACAGAACGGAATTGGCAAGCGCTGTAGGCTGTCTAGAGAGCGCTCATTTCGAAGGCCTCCCACCGTGGATCCACAACTGCGTGTAAATGTTTCCGCAGCTAGGCTACTGCTCAGAAAGATGCGAAGGTCCACCTTTTGTTTCCCATGATCATGCACGAGCCCCTCCAAGCTCCCATCTCCCAATGTAGCCCCAGCCTCGGTAGAGGTGCGTGAGGCGATACCAATAAGTGACCACAGGAAGATCAAACGAGCACGTGATTGTCTCGTCAAGAAAGCGCGATTGACCGCACGATGGGTTTTCGCATCGGAAGCTGCATATTCGTAATGTCGGTGTCGGCGACACGCAGAGAAGTCGCAAGTATGACATTTAGTATTAGATTAAACAAAAATTACAGAGGTTACTTAGAACTTTTCAAGAATGTGAAGCTCCGTTGATCCTCTAGAACTGTGTTGCTCTCGTCAGGCTGCTCCTGCAGCTTCACCCCTAGCCGCTTCGTATACCGACGGCGGTTGCGACGACCGGAACTTCGAACGCTCTATTCTGCCGTGACGTACTTTGTCTTCTTAACCTGCGACTAAGGCCTCCTAATTTTAAGGGCCTTATGGCCTTCTCTTCCCCAGCGCCGCTGTTGCCCTTTCCCTCAACTCTTCGACCGTGTTCTGCCGCCTTTTCTCAGAACCCTCCTCCAGCGCTGCCGTTTCCTTTTCCCGGGCGCGTTACGGCGTTAGAGGAAGCCAAGGCGCTGTTGCCAAATGCAGCTTCCGATTTAAATACTACCGTTACGACGTGCATTATAAAAGCTGACAAAACTAGGAGTGGAATTCTGGTATAATAGAGAGCCCCAATGGAACTTCAAGAGGGCCAGGGGGAATGTGGTTTTCATTCCAAAGAATATCCCTCTTCGTGTAAGTA
Source organism: Haemaphysalis longicornis (assembly GCF_048455015.1). Classification (NCBI taxonomy): domain Eukaryota; kingdom Metazoa; phylum Arthropoda; class Arachnida; order Ixodida; family Ixodidae; genus Haemaphysalis; species Haemaphysalis longicornis. Next base: position 246,991,472 of record NW_027526295.1, read on the forward strand.
TACTAACGAAGGGCCGGAAAACGTGTGGCTGCACCTTAGTGCTAACGTTGTCACCTCGCCTTCGGCTTTTAAGCGCGAAGTTCTTTAGCAAATCGTAATTTTTCGTGTCCGCAGTTCAAAATACCAAGAAATTGCCCAGCGCGCGCACGTGA